>NC_083573.1:58672045-58972045 GCF_027579695.1 Neoarius graeffei | reverse complement strand
AATCACAGTGGACGGATGCTCGATGGATAGAGCGTATGAAGCACGTATGCAATGAGTACACAACGGATGCATAGCGTTTTCCAACGGATGGCAAAGATTTTTTTACGTTTTACATCCTCTTTGCATCCGTAAGTGCAGTGGGACCGGGCCTTAAGTGTGAGCAATCACACACTTTCAAATTTTTAAGAATTTTTACAACTCAATTCATATGAAACATAGGTACAGAGGTTAAGCTAACTGCATTATTTTAATGAAACCAAACCATATTGTCATTGCTCATTGTATAGATGTGCCCTATGTTTCAAGCTAGTTTTCATGACAGCAGAGTGGTCTCAAAAATGGTCTATAATGGTAACAATTTGTAGCAATAATACAAAGGTTCTTGAAAGGAATTGCTACATAAAGTCCTGAGAAGTTTATAAACAAGTATTACCAGTCATGACTTACTTCTCAGACCCTCAGTATTCAATGGAACAAATACTGACAGAAGATGGCAGGGTATAAAGTAAATTGTAACTATCATGTAGATTTAATTAACTTGCTTTGTCTACATCTAAAAACAAAAAGAGAAAAAAAGAGAAATAATTATTGTGTGTTCTTTGAGGACAGTTTCATCCAAATTAATCGATGGTACACTGCAAAAAATGTCATCTTAGCAAGTAAAAATACACTGCTTGGCCAAAAAAAAAAGATACTGTAATATTCAGACACTGCAATAATTTTAGGACTGCCTTTAGCTTTGATTATGGTGTATTCATGGTGGCAGAGTTTCAACAACCTTCTACAACTTCACAACATTCATTTCCATCCAGAGTTGCATTAATTTTTTGCAGAGATACTGTATTGTGTGGACAACAAGACAATAAGTCAAACACATCCCAAAGTCTTTTCATCTAAAGTCTTCTTGAATACATCCCAAAGACTTTCACTGGGGGGGGGGTTAGGACTCTGTACTTTGGTGGGCAATTCATGTGTGAAAATGATTCCTCATGCTTCCTGAACCATTCTTTCAAAATTTGAGCCTTAATTTCATGCCCCTGCCATCAGAGAAGAAAAAAAAAATCCACTGATTTGATAACCTGGTCATTCAGTACATTCAAGTAATCAGCTTCATTTTATTACCACATAATGTCACTGACCCTAGACCTGACCAATTGAAGCAACCCCAGATCATGCCTCTGCTTCCAATAACTTGTACAATAACCACTGTACATGATGGATGTATTGCTTCATGTGCTTCCCTTCTTACCATGATGCTCTCATTGCTCTCAAAAAGGGTAAATCTGGACACATCAGTACCTTTTTTAATTTTTGGACCTTGTCAGTAAGGTGGATGCTCACTTACAGCTGAGAAATCAGAAAAAAAAGCTGTAGATTGGAGCTGAGTACCATCACCCCTCTGTTGGATGATGCCACCGCCAATGAATTGGAGCCCATGCAATTAGGCAGGACCTGCATAACTCCAAAAGAAAGAAGGCACCATCGTGAGACTAGTTCCTGCTGTTACTGTCTGGACTTGTCATGACCTGCTGCCTGATAAAAGGGTCTGCCCACCAATAACTGCAGGGATATGGGTAGGCATTTCAACACGCTCTTCCTCTGCAGAGAGGTCAGCATTTCCTGTCAAAATAGCTTTTTTTTAGAATAAGATTCAATCTGTCAAAGCCCTCATTGGTGCAGACAAGAGTTTTATAAAGACCTCCTTCGCAGAGGAGCTGGGCATTTCCTTGTGGAAATTGAATTGTCCCCTTGTGACCAGAGCCCTGAATGGAGCTGAACTCAGTCCCATCTCCTATGTCAATGACCTGGTAACTTTGAAGGTTTCAAATAACCACAATGAATCAATTTCTTTCTTTGCAATGAATGACTCCCTTGAGCCTATTCTGCTTGGTCTCCTCTGGTTGCACGTACACAACTCCAACACCAATTGGAGTGGCAGGACCATCCTCTCCTGGAGTACTTTCTGCCTGGCTACATGCCTGTCATCAGCTCAGACTCCTCTGGCCTCTCCAGTTACCAGCCCTGCTGAGACCATGGATCTTTCTAATACTGCTTCTCTGAGAGAGCCTTCTCTGTTGCTGCCCCTAAGCTCTGGAACAGTCTTCCGATACATGTCAGATCCTCTCCCACCATTGATTGTTTTAAATCCAATATAAAGACGCGTTTTTTTCTCCCTTGCTTTTGGCACAATCTGAGGTAGTAAATTCTATTTTCATTTTTAATTTTGATTTTATTTTCAGTTTTAATTAGTGATGTCAAGTCTATGCCTTTTAATTATTTTAATTACTTTTATAGATTGTTTTGTTAATTTATCCTTATACAACCCCGATTCCAAAAAAGTTGGGACAAAGTACAAATTGTCAATAAAAACGGAATGCAATGATGTGGAAGTTTCAAAATTCCATATTTTATTCAGAATAGAACATAGATGACATATCAATGTTTAAACTGAGAAAATGTATCATTTAAAGAGAAAAATTAGGTGATTTTAAATTTCATGACAACAACAAATCTCAAAAAAGTTGGGACAAGGCCATGTTTACCACTGTGAGACATCCCCTTTTCTCTTTACAACAGTCTGTAAATGTCTGGGGACTGAGGAGACAAGTTGCTCAAGTTTAGGGATAGGAATGTTAACCCATTTTTGTCTAATGTAGGATTCTAGTTGCTCAACTGTCTTAGGTCTTTTTTGTCGTATCTTCCGTTTTATGATGCGCCAAATGTTTTCTATGGGTGAAAGATCTGGACTGCAGGCTGGCCAGTTCAGTACCCGGACCCTTCTTCTACGCAGCCATGATGCTGTAATTGATGCAGTATGTGGTTTGGCATTGTCATGTTGGAAAATGCAAGGTCTTCCCTGAAAGAGACGTCGTCTGGATGGGAGCATATGTTGCTCTAGAACCTGGATATACCTTTCAGCATTGATGGTGTCTTTCCAGATGTGTAAGCTGCCCATGCCACACGCACTAATGCAACCCCATACCATCAGAGATGCAGGCTTCTGAACTGAGCGCTGATAACAACTTGGGTCGTCCTTCTCCTCTTTAGTCCGAATGACATGGCGTCCCTGATTTCCATAAAGAACTTCAAATTTTGATTCGTCTGACCACAGAACAGTTTTCCACTTTGCCACAGTCCATTTTAAATGAGCCTTGGCCCAGAGAAGACGTCTGCGCTTCTGGATCATGTTTAGATACAGCTTCTTCTTTGAACTATAGAGTTTTAGCTGGCAACGGCGGATGGCACGGTGAATTATGTTCACAGATAATGTTCTCTGGAAATATTCCTGAACCCATTTTGTGATTTCCAATACAGAAGCATGCCTGTATGTGATGCAGTGCCGTCTAAGGGCCCGAAGATCACGGGCACCCAGTATGGTTTTCCAGCCTTGACCCTTACGCACAGAGATTCTTCCAGATTCTCTGAATCTTTTGATGTTATTATGCACTGTAGATGATGATATGTTCAAACTCTTTGCAATTTTACACTGTCGAACTCCTTTCTGATATTGCTCCACTATTTGTCGGCACAGAATTAGGGGGATTGGTGATCCTCTTCCCATCTTTAATTCTGAGAGCCGCTGCCACTCCAAGATGCTCTTTTTATACCCAGTCATGTTAATGACCTATTGCCAATTGACCTAATGAGTTGCAATTTGGTCCTCCAGCTGTTCCTTTTTTGTACCTTTAACTTTTCCAGCCTCTTATTGCCCCTCTCCCAACTTTTTTGAGATGTGTTGCTGTCATGAAATTTCAAATGAGCCAATATTTGGCATGAAATTTCAAAATGCCTCACTTTCGACATTTGATATGTTGTCTATGTTCTATTGTGAAGACAATATCAGTTTTTGAGATTTGTAAATTATTGCATTCCGTTTTTATTTACAATTTGTACTTTGTCCCAACTTTTTTGGAATCGGGGTTGTATTTTACATATTTATGCTATTTTTCTACTTTTTTTTGCTAGCTTGGGTTTTAATCTAGTCCAATTTCTTTATTTATTCTGTTTCCCTGTAAATGTTGTTCCAAATCTTGTGTTATGTTGTGAAGCACTTTGGGGCCAACTTTGTTGTATTTAAATGTGCTATATAAATAAAATGACTTGACTTGACTTGACTGCTTCTGAATATGGTGAATATAGTCTACCAGAAGCACATTTGAAGCACATCTTTAATAATCATTTTGTTTTTCATCAGTTAGTCTAATAGCTATACTGATATCTGCTGATTCTGATCTCTGCTGAACTCTAGTCAAAAGTTGAGAGATTATTAGTATATAATGTACAGTGGGGCAAAAAAGTATTTAGTCAGCCACCAATTGTGCAAGTTCTCCCACTTAAAAAGATGAGAGAGGCCTGTACTTTTCATTATAGGTACACTTCAACTGTGAGAGACAGAATGGGGGGAAAGAATCCAGGAAATCACATTGTAGGATTTTTAATGAATTAATTGGTAAATTCCTCGGTAAAATAAGTATTTGGTCACCTACAAACAAGCAAGATTTCTGGCTCTCACAGACCTGTAACTTCTTCTTTAAGAGGCTTCTCTGTCCTCCACTTGTTACCTGTATTAATGGCACCTGTTTGAACTCGTTATCAGTATAAAAGACACCTGTCCACAACCTCAAAAACAGTCACACTCCAAACTCCACTATGGCCAAGACCAAAGAGCTGTTAAAGGACACCAGAAACAAAATTGTAGACCTGGGAAGACCGAATCTGCAATATGTGAGCAGCTTGGTGTGAAGAAATCAACTGTGGGAGCAATTATTAGAAAATGGAAGACATACAAGACCACTGATAATCTCCCTCAATCTGGGGCTCCATGCAAGATCTCACCCCATGGGGTCAAAATGATCACAAGAACGGTGAGCAAAAATCCCAGAACCACACGGGGGGACCTAGTGAATGATCTGCAGAGAGCTGGGACCAAAGTAACAAAGGCTACCATCAGTAACACACTACATCACCAGGGACTCAAATCCTGCAGTGCCAGACATGTCCCCCTGCTTAAGCCAGTACATATCCAGGCCCATCTGAAGTTTGCTAGAGAGCATTTGGATGATCCAGAAGAGGATTGGGAGAATGTCATATGGTCAGATGAAACCAAAATAGAACTTTTTGGTAAAAACTCAACTTGTCGTGTTTGGAGGAGAAAGAATGCCGAGTTGCATCCAAAGAACACCATGCCTACTGTGAAGCATGGGGGTGGAAACATCATGCTTTGGGGCTGTTTTTCTGCAAAGGGACCAGGACGACTGATCCGTGTAAAGGAAAGAATGAATGGGGCCATGTATCGTGAGCTTTTGAGTGAAAACCTCCTTCCATCAGCAAGGGCATTGAAGATGAAACGTGGCTGGGTCTTTCAGCATGACAATGATCCCAAACACACCGCCCGGGCAACGAAGGAGTGGCTTCATAAGAAGCATTTCAAGGTCCTAGAGTGGCCTAGCCAGTCTCCAGGTCTCAACCCCGTAGAAAATCTTTGGAGGGAGTTGAAAGTCCATGTTGCCCAGCGACAGCCCCAAAACATCACTGCTCTAGAGGAGATCTGCATGGAGGAATGGGCCAAAATACCAGCAACAGTGTGTGAAAACCTTGTGAAGACTTACAGAAAACGTTCGACCTCTGTCATTGCCAACAAAGGGTATATAACAAAGTATTGAGATGAACTTTTGTTATTGACCAAATACTTATTTTCCACCATAATTTGCAAATAAATTATTTAAAAATCAGACAATGTGATTTTTCTGGATTTTTTTCTCATTTTGTCTCTCATAGTTGAGGTATACCTATGACGAAAATTACAGGCCTCTCTCATCTTTTTGAGTGGGAGAACTTGCACAATTGGTGACTGACTAAATACTTTTTTGCCCCACTGTATGTAGTATCTGGAATGAAGCTGTGTTTATTTAAAGACCAATTTGTGTTGAATAATAGATGCATTTGCAGAATTTTGTTGCTATTTACTATTTACTGAGGAAAGGAGGTAGAAGGTTGATTCTCTGAAATTAGCTGCAAAATGTCCTAAGAAAAATCTGTTATTTAGGACAAATGTCCTAAGCAAATTTTCATGTCAGAATCACTGGGAAGGGACTGAGACTGCAGTTATCTCAGTGTTTAAGTCTAGGCTGAAAACATATCTGTTTAGTCAAGCCTTTTGTTAACGATGTTTATGAGGTAAAGGTGTAGATCTGGAGGGTCCTCAGACATGGAGTGTTTTGGTAAACTGGGATGTATGGATGCTATCAGTCCCCACTCGCTTGCTCACTCGAGTTTGTTGACAGTGTAGTGGCTGGCTGCTTTATGTCCCGGGGCTCCCTCATGCCTGTTTTACCTTCTGGCTCTCCCCTTTTAGTTATGCTGTCATAGTTAGTTACAGGAGTCCCTGCTTGTACTTAGTGCAATATGTATACTATTCCTACTTATTCAGGTGACATTGGGCATACCTAACAACCTGTGTTTTCTCTCTCTTCTCCCCCCCCACCCAATCTGCCCCTCTGAGTTGCATGTTGGTCCTGGGATCAAGATGCTGACCTCTTCTGCTCCTCAGACCTGCCTGATCCATCCTGGTGCCCATGTCTGGTTGGAGTCTCATCGCATCACTCCTGTGGAGGGCGGCCTCATGTGGACAATTGGGGGTCGCACCTGGAGGACGCTCTGGACTCTTGCAGTGGTGCTTTTGTGGCTGGGGACTGCAGTTGACTTGCTGACTTTAGGACGGCAGTTGACTTGCTGACTTTGGGACTACGGTTGTCGTGAACAGTTTTGTGCTCGGGTTTCCGTTGGTGGGGGGGGGGGGGTTATAGCATCAACGAAGCTGACTTTGTTAGGACTGTTAATGTTATAGTCATGTTGTCTGTTGTTGCCCTGATGGGGAGGAGTTCCCTTTTGAGTCTGGTTCCTCTGAGGTTTCTTCCTCATGTCGTCTGAGGGAGTTTTTCCTTGCCAGTCACCACAGGTGTGCTCATTGGGGATAGATTAGGGATAAAATTCTCATATTTTAAGTCGTTCAAATTCTGTAAAGCTGCTTTGCGACAATGTTTGTTAAAAGCACTATAAAAAACTTGACGTGATTTATCATAGAGACAGATGATTAGAATCTTGAGTCTGTTAAGTCTGCTAAACTCATGCCAAGCCAGATGGTCATTCTTCTTCTCCTGCTTTAATTTTGTGCTCTCTTTTAGGCCTGTTAGGACTGGGACTGGGTGGCACGGTGGTGTAGTGGTTAGCGCTGTCGCCTCACAGCAAGAAAGTCCTGGGTTCGAGCCCCGGGGCCGGCGAGGGCCTTTCTGTGTGGAGTTTGCATGTTCTCCCCGTGTCCGCGTGGGTTTCCTCCGGGTGCTCCGGTTTCCCCCACAGTCCAAAGACATGCAGGTTAGGTTAACTGGTGACTCTAAATTGACCGTAGGTGTGAATGTGAGTGTGAATGGTTGTCTGTGTCTATGTGTCAGCCCTGTGATGACCTGGCGACTTGTCCAGGGTGTACCCCGCCTTTCTCCCGTAGTCAGCTGGGATAGGCTCCAGCTTGCCTGCGACCCTGTAGAAGGATAAAGCGGCTAGAGATAATGAGATGAGATGAGGACTGGGACTGTTTTGGCCTCTAGAGGCCGCTGTTATTTCCTTTTCTTGTCATGTTTGTTTTGGCCTCTAGAGGCCGCCACTGTTCCTGTGTTTTGTGTTTGTGTTGATTGCCTGTTTGTCTTCATTATCTTCACCTGTTTCCCATTTATTTTGTGTATAAATACCCCTCTGTTTGTTCCCCTAGTCACAGAGTCTTTATGCTATGCTGTTAGTGCTAGTTCCCTCTGTCCCATGTACCTTGCCTGTGTCTTTGTATTCTTGGTTTTTGCTTCTTTCTGTTGGACTTTGTGGATTTTGTTTTGACCTTTTGATCTTCTGAGTGTTTGAGTTTTTGCCTCTTCTTTTCTTAGTTGGATTTGGACTTTGACCCTTTTTGATATTTTTGTTTTTGTACATCTTCTGAGCTTTTGGATTATCCTTTGGATTGTATATAGTGTAAATAAATTGTTTTTGATACTCTACTTTCACCTCATGCCTCTGCACTTGGGTCATCCCCCTGGTGGCCTAGTGGGGGTTTGCTGGATTATCACACCAGCGAACCAGGTTCGAATCCCAGCAAAACCCTAACAGAAAGACTCCGTCATGACCGACTCAGCAAAGGCTGCTTCAACTGTCGGCCAACCTTCAGGGAATTATGGCAGCTTTGACACTCTTCAGAGCGACCATGGACGCTCATGGACGAACGCTCGCAAGCCAACGTGAGGCCCTTGCTCACCACGAGGTACTGCTTCAGCAAATTGGGAAAACCCTGGCACAGCTGACTCCTCTGCCCGCATCTCCTGATCTGGCTCCTGCTCCCGCTCCAGTGCCTCCCACCACGCTGTCTCCTTCACCTCGCAAACCCAGCCTTCCTGCACCACAGTGGTATGACGGCAAGCACGGTGAGTGCCGGGAGTTCCTTACCCAGTGCCAACTCACCTTTGAGTTCCAACCTACCACCTACACTATGGATCGCCGCAAGATCGCCTTTGTGATAACCTTGTTAGCTGGTAAGGCACGAACTTGGGCAACAGCTATCTGGAAGAGACGGGGACCCGAGTGCTCTGATTTCGAACTGTTTACTGAAGAGATGCTTCGGGTCTTCGACCAGGTGGACATCAGCACAGACGCAGCCAGAAAGCTCATGTCCATCCGGCAAGGAGGAAGCGTCACAGACTACGCCATATCGTTCCGGATGCTCGCAGCCGTCAGCGGATGGAACGAGGCTGCCCTGGTTTCAGCCTTTCACCATGGTTTGTCTGACCCCATCAAAGACGGCCTGGCTTCTATCGGATGCCCAAGTGACCTCGAAACTCTGATCTCACATGCCATTCATCTCAATAACAGGATTAGAGAGCGCTGCCAAGTCCAGAGCTTCCCCGGCCTCACTGCCTCGACCTGGAGCCTGTCTCCCTCCTCCAGTGACTGTCCAGAGCCCATGCAAGTTGGCCGTACTCATCTCTCCGCAGCTGAAAGGGAGCGCAGAAGGAGGGACAAGTGCTGCATCTACTGTGGCAAGCCTGGCCATTTCCAAGCATCATGTCCCGAGCTCTCGGGAAAAGGACCGCCCCATCCAGCCGAGGGAGGGTTGTGACGGGGCCTACCCTCTCTCCCAAACTCCCTGGCCAAGGAGTCTACATCCCGGTCTCCATCTCCTGGGGTGAGTCCGTCCACTCTTGTCAGGCCTTGTTAGACTCCGGGGCGGCGGGAAACTTTATGGATGTCAACTTCGCCCAAAGTATCAATGTCCCTACTGCACCTCTTGTAGTCCCACTGTCTGTGTCTGCCCTCAATGGCCAAGCGTTAGGTGATGGAAGAGTCACCCAAGTTACTTCTCCAGTCTTTCTCCAGTCTCAAGGTCACAAGGAAGAGATTTCCCTGCACCTGATTCCTTCACCAGAGTTCCCAGTGATTCTAGGCCTTCCTTGGCTTACCCGCCACAACCCTCTCATAGACTGGGTAACAAGCCAGGTTGTGGAATGGGGCCCTGCGTGCCATGCCTCTTGTCTGCTCTCCTGTGTCTCCTGCCGAGCCCCCTGATCTCACCGAGCTATCTCAAGTTCCCACAGAGTACTGGGATTTGAAGGAGGTATTCAGCAAAAGCAGGGCTGCTGTTCTTCCTTCGCACCGGGCCTACGACTGTGCCATTGACTTACTCCCTGGGACTACCCCTCCTTGTGGCAGACTGTTTTCCCTCTCTCAGCCAGAATGCAAGGCCATGGAGGAATACCTCAAAGATGCCCTGGTCTCTGGGTTCATTCGACCCTCCACCTCACCTGCTGGTGCCGGCTTCTTCTTTGTCGGCAAGAAGGATGGGGGGCTCCGACCATGTATTGACTACAGGGGCCTGAACAAGATCACTGTGAGCAACCGCTATCCCTTTCTGCTGATGTCCACAGCATTCGACCCGCTCCAAGGCGCCACCATCTTCACCAAGTTGGACCTATGGAACGCATACCACCTCATCCGTATCCGACAGGGAGACGAGTGGAAGACTGCCTTTAACACCCCGTCAGGGCACTACGAGTACCAGGGCCAACCAGATTCAGGCCAACCATCATAGAAGGCCTGCCCACGTTTTCCGCCCAGGGCAGCGGGTCTGGCTGTCCACCAAGGACCTTCCACTGCGGGTGGAGAACCGCAAGCTTGCTCCTCGCTACATTGGCCCCTTCAAAGTTGTGCGCAGGGTGAACCCTGTCTCCTACCGGCTCCAGTTACCACGAACTCTTAGGATCAACCCTACATTCCATGTTTCCCTGTTGCGGCCTGTACTGTCGTCCACGTATGCCCCTGCCCCTAGGAATCCCCCGCATCTTCCAGGGTCAGACTGTGTTTACTGTGCGCAGTCTGCTGGACTCCCGCCGGGTCCGTGGCGGGCTTCAATATCTGGTAGACTGGGAGGGCTATGGCCCTGAGGAGCGCTGCTGGGTCCCAGCTCGGGACATATTAGATAAGGAACTGTGTCGGGACTTCCATTCGGCCCATCCGGATCACCCTGGGAACATCAGGAGACGCTCCTGGGGGGTCCTGTTAGGACTGGGACTGTTTTGGCCTCTAGAGGCCGCTGTTATTTCCTTTTCTTGTCATGTTTGTTTTGGCCTCTAGAGGCCGCCACTGTTCCTGTGTTTTGTGTTTGTGTTGATTGCCTGTTTGTCTTCATTATCTTCACCTGTTTCCTATTTATTTTGTGTATAAATACCCCTTTGTTTGTTCCCCTAGTCACAGAGTCTTTATGCTATGCTGTTAGTGCTAGTTCCCTCTGTCCCATGTACCTTGACTGTGTCTTTGTATTCTTGGTTTTTGCTTCTTTCTGTTGGACTTTGTGGATTTTGTTTTGACCTTTTGATCTTCTGAGCGTTTGAGTTTTTGCCTCTTCTTTTCTTAGTTGGATTTTGGACTTTGACCCTTTTTGATATTTTTGTTTTTGTACATCTTCTGAGCTTTTGGATTATCCTTTTGTTTTTTCCTTTGGATTGTATATAGTGTAAATAATTTTTTTTGATACTGTACTTTCGCCTCACACCTCTGCACTTGGGTCATCCCCCTGGTGGCCTAGTGGGGGTTTGCTGGATTATCACACCAGCGAACCAGGTTCGAATCCCAGCAAAACCCTAACAGAAAGACTCCGTCATGACCGACTCAGCAAAGGCTGCTTCAACTGTCGGCCAACCTTCAGGGAATTATGGCAGCTTTGACACTCTTCAAAGCGACCATGGGCGCTCATGGACGAACGCTCGCAAGCCAACGTGAGGCCCTTGCTCACCACGAGGTACTGCTTCAGCAAATTGGGAAAACCCTGGCACAGCTGACTCCTCTGCCCGCATCTCCATCTTCTCATAGAAACTGCTGTCCAGAATGCTCTGTCTAATGATCCAGGACCAGGTAACAGTCCTCTCAACAGTCTTTATGTGCCTCTTTGTATGCATTCTCAGGTGCAGTAAGTTCTGTAAACTTATTGGGGCCACCCCTCAGCCTTTCCTCTGATTACCATTCACAGACAAACAGGCCTACAGAGGTCACCCTACAGTGCTTGACATCCAGCGATGTTTTCTCCTGGAGCCAGGCTCTCCCCTAGATAGAATATGCTGATAACAGCCTTCCCTCATTGTCCACTGGGCTGACCCCTTTCCAGTGTTGCCTCGGTAACCAGCTGCCTCTTTTTCCTGAACAGGAGGAGAAGGCATCTGTTCCTTCTTCTCAAGTCTTTATCTGATGTTGTTGTCTGGTGTGTGCCCACACCCTGTATCACCTGCTATGCTCCAACCATTTGTACAAGAAGAAGGCAGCTCGACACTGCAAGCCAGCCCTTGTTTTTCATCCTGGAAAGAGGGCCATATTATCCATGGCCCATCTCCCCCTCCAAGTTTCCTCCAATAAGCTGGCTCCCAGGTTTGTTGGTCCTTTTCCTATTTCAAAAGTCATTAACCCCCACAACTGTCAGATTGTTGTTCCTCAAGTCCATGCATCATGTCCACCTCTCCTTTCATGTCTCTCAACTGAGACCCCTGGTCTCCAGTCCCTTCTCCCCTCCTTCCCCCAGGATCATCAATGGAGGCAAGGCCTACATTGTCAAGAAGCTACTAAAGGTCCATTGACCAGGTCGGGGTTACAATATTTTGTTGACTGGAAGGGTTATGGCCAGGAGTAGAGGTGGACTTCATCAGGGACTTCCACCATAAGAATCCAGAAGCTCTATCTGGGACACTCAGGTACTGTTATGATCCGGCCTGGGATTTCCAAGTCCTGATCTGTGTGTGTTCTATGCAGTCCACTCTGCATTTCCCTGTTCTCACCCACACTGTGCTAGCACACCTGCTATGCATTCACCATTAGTTACTTAAAACACATTGTGGAGAACGATACAATGCAGAAATAAACTCACTACCACATTAATTCTAATTCACATTTTTTCTTTGTTGCACTTCTCTGGTTTATTGACTTTTCAAATCAAATCAAGTTTATTTGTACAGCGCTTTTAACAATAAACATTGTCGCAAAGCAGCTTTACAGAATTTGAACGACTTAAAACATGAGCTAATTTTATCCCTAATCTATCCCCAATGAGCAAGCCTGTGGCGACGGTGGCAAGGAAAAATTCCCCCAGACGACATGAGGAAGAAACCTCGAGAGGAACCAGACTCAAAAGGGAACCCATCCTCATTTGGGCAACAACAGACAGCCTGACTATAATATTAACAGTTTTAACAGGTATAACCCTCAACTGTCCTCATGGGGCCGTCCTTCACAGGAGTGGGGCGATAAAACTCCGACCAGACACAGGGCACCAGGATGGATCAAGCAGGTCCGAGGGGCAGAAGAGGCCAGCATCTCAATCCCAGGATCAACATGTAACTCAGAGGGACAGATGGGGGGGGAAGAGAGAGAGAGAAAGAAAACACGTTGTTAGGTATGTCCTAAAAATGACAAGTATTAAATCTGTGTGGTAGGCTCGCAGAGACGAGAGTCTTTACATCAGGCATAACACACAATGGCATGTTAATATGGTAAAAAATACATCATGACCTGCTCTGGCTGGATGCTTGATTGGGTGATGGGAGCACACTCCTCAGCAATGATGAGATGCAGATGGGACCCTTAGGCCTGGCCAAGACAATTCAGTTACATTTCACCGGGTCTGGGACATGTGACAGAATGTCTGACGGCCGATTCCCTGCAGGCTACGATAGCCAGTCGAGGTCCCCACCGTCTCCACCAAAAGATTTCCTGTTGACTCCATGTAACTCAGAGGGACAGATTTGGGGTGGGGGGGGAGAGAAAGAAAACACAGGTGGTTAGGTATGCCCAATGTCACCTGAATAAGTAGGAACAGTATACATATTGCACCGAGTACAAGCAGGGACTCCGGCAACTAACTATGACAGCATAACTAAAAGGAGAGAGCCAGAAGGTAACACAGGCATGAGGGAGCCCCGGGACATAAAGCAGCCAGCCACTACACCGTCAACAAACTCGAGTGAGCAAGCGAGTGGGGACTGACAGCATCCATACATCCCAGTTTACCAAAACACTCTATGTCTGAGGACCCTCCAGATCTACTCCTTTACCTCATAAACACCATTAACAAAAGGCTTGACTAAACAGATATGTTTTCAGCCTAGCCTTAAATGCTGAGACTGTGTCTGATTCCCGAACATTACTTGGAAGGCTGTTCCATAACAGTGGGGCTTTGTAAGAAAAGGCTCTGCCCCCTGATGTAGCCTTCACTATACGAGGTACCAGCAGATAGCCTGCACCTTTTGATCTAAGTAGGCGTGGCGGGTCATAGAGGAGCAGAAGTTCACTCAGGTACTGTGGTGAGAGACCATTTAGTGCTTTAAAGGTCAATAGTAGTATTTTATAATCAATACGAAACTTGATTGGGAGCCAATGCAGTGTGGACAAGACAGGCGTGATGTGGTCATATTTTCTAGTTCTAGTAAGAACTCTTGCTGCGGCATTTTGAACTAACTGGAGCTTGTTTATGCACTTATTGGAACATCCAGACAGTAAGGCATTACAATAATCCAACCTGGAGGTAACGAAAGCATGGACTAGTTTTTCTGCATCATGCAATGACATTAAATTTCTTATCTTTGCAATATTTCTGAGATGAAAGAAAGCTATCCGGGTGATGTTATCAATGTGAGTTTTGAATGAAAGACTGGGGTCAATAATCACTCCGAGGTCTTTTACTGCTGCACGTGAAGAAACAGAAAGGCCATCCAGAGTTACTGTGTAATCAGAAAACTTACTTCTAGCTGTATGTGGTCCTAGCACAAGTACTTCAGTCTTGTCAGAGTTAAGCAGAAGGAAATTAATAAGCATCCAGTGTCTAATGTCCTTAACACATACCTCAATTTTATTAAGCTGGTGTCTCTCATCAGGTTTTGCAGAGACATACAACTGTGTGTCATCAGCATAACAGTGGAAACTAATACAATGTTTACGAATAATATCACCCAGAGGTAACATATATAGAGAAAAAAGCAGTGGACCCAAGACAGAACCTTGTGGAACACCAAACTTTACCTCGGTACGTCTAGAAATATCACCATTTATATCAACATACTGATAACGATCAGTTAGATAAGACCTGAGCCAGGAGAGGGCCATTCCCTTAACTCCCACAACATTTTCTAGTCTATCCAGAAGAATGGAATGATCAATGGTATCAAATGCTGCACTAAGGTCAAGCAACACAAGTAGCGAGACACAGCCCTGATCAGACGCCAACAGTAGGTTGTTTACTACTTTAACCAGTGCTGTCTCTGTGCTATGATGAGGACTAAATCCTGACTGATACATTTCATGGATGTTATTCCTATGTAAATATGAGCATAACTGCTGTGCCACAGCTTTTTCAAGGATCTTGGAGATAAAGGGGAGGTTTGATATTGGCCGATAATTGGACAGCTGACAGGGATCAAGGTCAGGTTTTTTAATCAGGGGTTTGATAACTGCTAGTTTAAAGGATTTGGGTACATAGCCAATCATAAGAGAAGAATTTATTATTTTTAGAAGCGGTTCAATTACTCCAGGCATTATCTGTTTGAATAGATGTGTCGGTAAGGGATCTAGTACGCAAGTTGAGGCTTTTGATGTAGAGATTAATGAAAGTAATTCAGTTTCTTTTAGGGGAGTAAAACATTCTAACTGATGATCTGATACAGTTATATTGTTAACTACAAGGTCACTTTCATTGTCTAACCTTAAATTAGTAGTTTGAATTTTTTGTCGGATATTCTCAATTTTGTCATTAAAAAAATTCATAAAGTCGTTGCTACTACATACTGCAGGTGTGCATGTGTTGATAGTGGACTTATTCCTGGTTAATTTTGCTACAGTATTAAATAGGAACCTAGGATTATTTTTGTTATCTTCTATTAGGGAGGAGAAATATGTTGATCTCGCAGCACTAAGAGCTTTTCTATACTTCAGGAAGCTCTCCTTCCAAGCTAATTTGAACACTACCAATTTTGTTTGACGCCATTTACGTTCCAATTTTCGAGTGGTCTGTTTTAATGTGCGAGTGTCATCATTATACCAGGGTGCTAATTTTTTGTCTCTGACCATTTTCCTTTTTAGAGGAGCTACATTATCTAAAGTATGGCGGAATGTTGACTCTAAGCATTCAGTTGCCTGATCAAGTTCTGCAGGGGCTGACAGTGACCCAATCAAAGTTGACAGCTCTGGGAGATCATTTATAAAACTCTGTGCAGTAGTTGACGTGAAAGTACGTTTAATACAGTAGCGTGGTGAGGTGCATATATTATTACTCAGACATATTTTGAATGAGATGAGACAATGATCTGAGATAACTTCAGACTGTGGAAGTATGACTATATTGTCTACGTTTAATCTGAATGTTAGTATTAGATCAAGGGTGTGACCACCATTATGGGTCGGTCCTATGACATTCTGCTTAATCCCGACTGAATCTAAGATGGACACAAACGCTGTTTTTAAAGGGTCTTCTGGGTTATCGAAGTGAATATTAAAATCTCCGACAACTAAAGCTTTGTCTAAGGAAATAACCAAATCTGAGATAAAATCTGCAAATTCAGAAAGAAACTCGGAATATGGCCCCGGGGGCCTGTAAATAATAAGCAATGGAATTAACTGGGTAGACTTATTTTTCGAGGCTACATACATTATATGAGTATGAAGAACTTCAAATGTATTAAATTTATAACCAGGTTTGTGTGTTACACCTAGATAATCATTATAAATAACCGCGACGCCTCCTCCTCTGCCAGTTAGACGAGGCTGGTGTATATAACTGTATCCAGGAGGACTCGCTTCATTTAATGCTATATATTCATTTGGCTTAATCCATGTTTCAGTCAAACACAGTACATTAAACTTCTGATCAGTAATGAGTTCATTAACCATTAGCGCTTTAGATGTAAGAGATCTAATATTTAATAGCCCCACCTTTAGATCAAAGGTGCTGGCAGCAGCTGTACAGTCAGTCTGATCTAATTTTATATTGATTAGGTTACTGGAACAAACTCTCTGAAAATTTCTACCTTTTTGTTGAGCTCGGGGAACAGACACAGTCTCGATGTAGTGGGCCCTGAGTGATGACTCTGTGCAGCTAGCAGACAGTCGGTTTAGCCTGTTCGTCTGCTCCCTGGCCTTGGCTCTGGATTGTCAGAAATTAACTAGGCCTGTTCTGAGACTATGACCTATGCTGCAGGAAATGAGAGCAGCACCTTCCCGAGTGGGATGGATACCGTCCCGCCCTAACAGGCCAGCAGTGCCCTCAAAATTAGCCCAATTATCTATAAAGCCCACACTGTTTTCAGAGCACCACCTGGACAGCCAGCAGTTCAGCGACCATAACCTGCTGTAAGCTACATCGCCACGCCGCATTGGGATGGGGCCAGAGCATACTACAGCATCGGACATCGCCTTCGCTAATTTAAACACCTCTACAAAGTTACTCTTAGTAACCTCAAACTGACGAAGGCGTATATCATTAGCTCCTGCATGGATAACTATCTTTGAGAACCTGTGCTTGCCTAGGACCCTAAGATTACCTGCTATGTCCGGCGCCCTGGCTCCCGGTATACACCTGACTAAAGCTGCTGGTGCCCCTAAAGGCTGAGCTAATTTCACGTGCCGTATGATAGAGTCCCCTATAACCAGAGCTCTTTCAGGTTTCTCAGTGGGTGCATCACTAAGGAGAGCAAACCTGTTCGACACGTGATGCGGAGAGGAGTGGTGCTCCCGTGGGCGAGCCTCAGCGGTAGCTTTGGCTCTACGCTTATGCCGCCGAGCCGTCACCCATTCGCCCCGCTGTAAGGGCTCTAATGCCGGAGTTGGGGGATTGCTAACTCCACCTAGGGCATCCAGACTTTCCCTAACAGAAACTACACTGTTCTCACGCTCACTAACCTGCTCTAAAGCCTGGACACGCGCTTCTAGCACTGAAATCTTCTCCGTGAGAGAGCTAACTAATCTGCACTTATCACAAGTAAAGCTAATAGAGCTATCGCTAGTGACGGAGGAAGAATGACTAAACATCCTGCACTCAGCACACTGAACAGGCTGAAGGTGTGCCATGATGAAAAGATTCACGTACCTTAAATGAAGATCTGTTGATATTAAAGCAGATCAGATGGCCTCCGCTTGTGGACTTTACACAGGAGGAGAGAAAAAGAAAGCTTCCGGTCTCGGCGTTCTTCCGAAAAAAGAAAGAGAAAAAACCGGGGAAAAAAAACGGAAAAAGGAAAGTGAAAGTGAAAAGTACAAAAATGAAAGCGACAGTATAATAAAAATGAAGAGGATACTGGAAATTTATTTATAGAAAAAAAGTTTAAAAAGGATTAGTAATTAACGCCGGCACTCGCGGGAAAAAGGACTTGGCGCGAACAACTCAGGAAACTTTTGAAGTCTGATTTGGGATTGCAAGTTTTACCTGTCATTTTCGGAGTACTAACATTGGACTCTGTTTCTGGCTTACGACTTTGCATGCTGTGCTCGGATTACCCCTTGAAGTTTTTGATTTTGGATTCTGTTTTTGCCTGTCATTTTTGGATTCTCACCTAGGAGGATATTGACTGTTTTTGTTGTGACTGCTTCCAGCTTGTGCGTTTCCTTGCTGAGTCTTCGCTTCACTTCTAGACTCACCAAGGTACATTTTAGTCTTTTTCCTGTGATTTCTGCAGCTGCTCATTGGGTCCTAATCTGCACCTATGACCTTAAGACTGTGACACCCATAATACACAGTGGCCATTTTACAAGCCTCCGGAGGCAGTGTTATGATCTGGAGTTGTTTCAGTTGGCCAGGTCTAGGCTCAGCAGTGTTATGTGGCAACAAAATGAAGTCAGCTGACTACCTGAAAGTACTGAATTACCAGGTTATCCCATCAGTGGATTTTTGTCTTCCCTGATGGCATGAGCATAAAATGAAGGATCAAATTGTGAAAGAATGATTCAGGGAGCATGAGGAATCATTTTTGCACATGACTCAGCCACCACAATACAGAGTTTTGACCTTAACCCCATGGAAAGTCTTTGGGATGTGCTCGAGAAGACTTTACAGAGTTGTTCAACTCATTGTCTAGACAATAGCCCTGAAAAATTAATGCAACTCTAAATGGAAATAAATGTGAAGTTGCATAAGGTTGTTGAAACTCTTCCACTGTGAATGCACCATAATCAAAGCTAAAGGTAGTTCAAAGAAATATTAGTGTCTTACCTTTTTACTGTATATTTTTACTGGCTAAGATGTAATTTTTTGCAGTGTACCATTGATTAATTTTGGATAAAACTATTCTCAAAACACACGAATTATTTCTCTTTTCTCTCTCTTTTTTTAGATATAGACAAAAAGTTAATTAAATCTACATAGTTACAATTTACTTTATTATAATTAATGCATTACAACTTTACATTCAAGTGAGACATTTCCCTCAAGTTTTTGAAGTTGTGTTGTGGAACAAGCTAAAATGGTTAACTCACAGTCTAGCTGGGTGGATTATGCTGTTATCTTTGTGTTTCCAGAGTCTGGAGTAAACAATAAGCCACATAGCAAATGCACTAGCTGCACCCTGGTAGTTCTGCCTCTGCCATCTATCATTTTTTGTTCCATTGAAGTCTGATGGTCTGAGAAGTAAGTAGTGACTGGTAATACTTGTTTATTAACTTTTCAGAACATTCTTTGTGGAGCAATTCCTTTCAAAGACTTTTTATTATTGCCACAAATTATTACCTTTATAGACAATTTGAGATCACTCTGTTGTCGTGAAAACTATCTTGAAACATAAGGCACATGTATCCAATGAACAATATGATTTGATTTCTTTAAAATAATGCAGTTAGCTAAACCTCTGTACCTACGTTTCATATGAATTGAGTTGTAAAAATTGTTACAAATTTGAAAGTGTGTGATTGCTCACACCTAGCTCACCACATGAATTTTTAGACTGGAGATTTCTCAAATAATTTTACTGTTCATTGTTAGCCCAGAATCTCTTTTCACATGCTATTTTTCACTGCAGTGTGTGGCACAGGAACTTTTACTGCCAGTCTGTTCATCAGACCACAAACAAACCGAAAGGAAGCCAATTAGCTGATAATGCTGTACAAAATACAAACACATTCATTTTGAAAGCCAAATGAATCTTGTAGAATAAAAGCAGAGCTGGACTTGCAGGAGTAGACCTGCTTAATGATGAAGAATGCATTGAATGGATATGACTATGGCTGAATGCTCATCAGTACAAAGAATGCCTCACTAACAAAAGAATGGAACAATGCAGGCACTGGCTCAACGAATCTAAAACTCAGTCTCTGCAAAAAGTGCATTATAACAAATTACCTGATTCAAAAAAATGCATCCATTTTTTTCTTATAGCAATGGAACAAGCAATTTGATATGACAATTTGAGGTGCATTGGCTCTTATGATGCTACACTGTGCTTTGTTTCTTTTGAGTATACAGTATTTGCTGTGTATCGAGATAATATACTGTCGGCTGCTTTAAATTTATACAGCAAAAAGTATCCTAGTTTTCATGTTCATCTGAAAGGGAAAAAAAAAGAACATGGGGGAAAGGTGAACAGACAGATATAAAATGAGCCAGCCTTGGCACATGAAAGCTCCAATGTGCCTATCTAGCCTCTTATTTTGGTTACCCACTTATCTAATTGAAAATATACAGTGGTAACTGCGATGTAACAGTATACAACAAGCTAGTTCATTAAGTGCATTAATAAATTGACTCAATTGCTTTCAGTAACCACTTTAACTTGCCAAGGTGATGGTGGATCAAGAGGACACTGAATGCACACTGAAATACATCCTGGAAGGGATGCCAGTCTTTTGCAGAGCACCATGCACGTACACACTGACACCTTGGGGCACTGTAATTTAGTCAATTCACGTACTGATGTTTTGGTAAGGTATGAAGAAACCAGAGAACCAGGAGGAAACCTGAGTGGGTATATCTTCATGCGACTGTGTAAAAATCCCCCCCTGAGATATATATATCACTTTTATTGCCAGGTATGTGAACACATGAGGAATTTGACTCTGGTTTCACTTAGCTCTCTTAGTACAAACAGATAAAAAAAGCATACTGTAGACAAAAACAAAAAGTTATGTACATGTAGAATCTTTTGGTGCAAAATGGTGCATAGTGCAAGGATGACTTAGTAAATATAAATATACAGTGTGCACAGAATGACAGTATGAGTGTGCAGATATTTCACAGCTGATGTTACTGATATTTGAGTCCGGTTTTAGCTGTTCATCACAGACAGCCTGAGGGAAAAAACTGTTCTTGTGTCTGATTGTTCTTGTGTACAGTTATCTGTAGCATCTCCCAGAGGGGAGAAGTTTAAACAGTTTGTGACCAGGGTGTGATGGGTCTGCAGAGATCTTACTGGACAGGTACAGGTCTTGGATGGAGGGCAAGCTGACACCAATAATTTTCTCTCCAGACCTTATTGTCCGTTGCAGTCTGTTCTTGTCCTGCTTGGTGACCGATCCAAACCAAACAGTGATTGAAGAGCAGAGAACAGACTGAATGATGGCAGAGTAGAACTGTGTCAGCAGCTCCTTAGACAGGTTGAGCTTCCTGAGCTAGTGCAGAAAGTACAACCTCTGCTGGGCCTTTTTGATGATGGTGACTGTGTTGGTCTCCCACTTCAGGTCCCGGGAGATTGTAGAGCCCAGAAACCTGAAGGTTTCAACAGCAGTCACAGTGTTGGTGATGGGCGGCGGGGGGGGGGGGGTCTTCCTAAAGTCCACTGTCATCTCCACAGTTTTGAGCTTCTTCAGCTCCAGATTGTTCTGGCCGCACCAACAGACCAGCCATTCAACCTCCCATCTGTATGCAGACTCGTCACCGTCTCAGATGAGGCCGATGACTGTTGTGTCATCTGCAAATTTCAGGAGTTTAACAGATGGGTCTCTTGAGGTGCAGTCGTTGGTGTAAAGGGAGAAGAGTAGTGGGGAAAGCACACACCCCTGGGGGGCACTAGTGCTGATAGTCCGGGTGCTGGATGTGATGCTCCCCAGCCTCACCTGCTGCTTCCTGTCAGTCAGTAAGTTTATAATCCACTGACAGGTGGAGGAGGGCACAGTAAGCTGGGTGAGCTTGGTGTGGAGGATGTCTGGAACAATGGTGTTGAACGCCGAACTGAAGTCCACGAACAGGATCCTGGCGTACGTCCCTACAGAGTCAAGGTGTTGCAGGATGTAGTGCAGTCCCATATTGATTGCATCATCCGCTGACCTGTTTGCCCGGTAGGCAAACTGCAGGGGGTCCAGCAGGGGGTCTGTGATGTCCTTCAGGTGTGACAACAGTCTCTTGAAGGACTTCATGACTACAAATGTGAGGGCTACATGCCTGTAGTCATTCAGTCCTGTGATGGTGGTTTTCTTGGGAACCAGGATTGTGGAGCGTTTGAAGCATGAGGGGACTTCACACAGCTCCAGGGATCTATTGAAGATCTGGGTGAAGATGGGGCCCAGCTGATCAGCACAGACCTTCAGACAGGAGGGTGACACACTGTCTGGGCTGGGTGCCTTCTTGATCTTCTGTCTGTGAAAAAGCTGACAAACATCCTTTTCACAGATCTTGAGTGCTGGTGTGGCGTCAGAGGCGAGAGGAGGCAGAATAGCAGGGGGTGTAAATGGGTCTTTAATATCGGGGGGGGGAGAGGTGTAACTGTGTCAAATCTGCAGTAGAACACCTTCAACTCAGCCAGTTGATGGTTCATTGCAGTGTTGGGGGATGGTCTCCTGTAGCTGGTGATATTCTTCAGGCCTCTCCACACTGACACCGGATCGTTGGCTGAAAGGCTGTTTTTGATCCTTTCAGTGTAGCTCCTCTTAGCTGCTTTCACCTCTTTCGTCAGTGTGTTTCTGGCCTGTTTGTACAGGACTCTGTCCCCACTTCTGTAGGCCTCCTCCTTGGCCTGGCAAAGCTGCCTGAGTTTTGCAGTGAACCAGGGTTTGCTGTATGTGTGGAAGGTCTTGGTGGGCACACACATATCCTCACAAAAACTGATGCAAGATGTCACGGTATCAGTCAGTTCATGCAGGTCTGAAGCTGCAGCCTCAAACACTCCAATCAGTGCAGTCAAAGCAGGCTTGTAGTTCCACTTGTAGTCCCCCAAAACAATGTGCAAAGAGTCCGGGTGTTTTTTCTCCACGTTGTTTATCTGGTCAGCCAGGTGTTGTAACGCCTCAGTAACACAAGCCTGAGGAGGGATGTAGACTCCAACCAGAATAAATGAGGAAAACTCATGGAGCATAAAATGGTTTGCAGTTTGTGAATAATATCTCCAGATGAGGACTGCATGATTTGTTTAGAACTGTGACATCAGTACACCAACCTTCGTTAATGTAAAAGCAGACTCCACCTCCCCTCATTTTCCCCATGAGCTCCGTTTCACGGTCCGCTTGGTGCAGGTGAAATCCAGGCAGGTGGAGAGAAGTGTCCGGGATGTGCTCACCAAGCCAGGTTTCGGTGAAGCACAAGGCAGCAGATCTGTTAAAATCCGTGTTGATTGTGTTGAGGAGCAGCAGTTCATCCATCTTGTTGGCCAGAGAGCAGACGTTAGCCAGGTGAATAGACGGGAGTGCAGTGTGAAACCCCCACTGCCTGACGAGCGCGCCGGCTTGCTTCCCTGGGTGTCTCCAGCATCCTCGGTGGAGACCATAGAGAGCTGCTGCTCCTCCAACAAGTAGCTCTGGAAAACTTTCTGGATCGATGAAAAAACATTACTGGTGGTTATTCCAATGTTTATGAGTTCTCCTCTGGAGTATGTGACCAGAGAAGAAATGCAAGAAACACAACAAATACACAAAAATGTAGAAAGTACAAGAGAGCGAAGTACCAAGGCAACCATCCACAGCGCCATCTTTTTATCAATCAATATACATACATACATACAGATCCAATATCTGTAACTGCTTTTCCTGTGCAGGGTTACAGGCAAGCTGGAGCCTGTCCCAGCTGACTATGGGTAAGAGGCGGGGTACACCCTGGACAGGTGTAAGAGAATGGACTATGTGGTGGGTGGGTGCAATGCCTGGGCTGGGGCACTAGGGGAGCTGTGATGCTGAGCAGCAGGAAGTGCCTGAGCTGTAAAGATGGCTGCCATATATAAACAGGAAGTGGAAGGTGCCAGGTCTCTTTTTTTTGGTTTCCTTTTTTGTGCAGGGGATAAGGTTGGTGGTGTACAGTTTTTTTGTTTGTTTGTTTGTTTTTTCCTTTTGTTTGTCCAGGTGTGATGTGTGCTAGAAACTTGGTGTGTGTTGCGACTGTTTGATTGACCTGTTCAGATTTTACAGATTGGTTGTGTAGATTGGTATCTTAGCCTCCATTCTGTAGTTCTGTTGTATGTATGTAGGCAGTCGCAGTTTCAGAGCATGAGTGTTGGTGTGTGGTGTCAATTTCATATTGGTTGTGTGTGTTTGTTTCTGTCCCAGGCAAGGTGGCCAACCTGTACTGGGACACTGTACGCCACCAATTGCTTCAGCCAGCGGCCCAGCAAAGATACCAGTTTGTGCAATATGTGGTAGTGGTTGATTTTTGTTACTGGTTCATGAACTCAATAAAATTTAGCTTAATAACTCTTTAGTACTATTTTAAAAAGCATTTAATTGTAGGGTTTTAAACTTGCTATTTGTGGGCCACTGGCTGTAGTAGGGGGTCAGCTGCTTGCCACAGGTCTATTGTGTTTGTAATGGTTTTTATCTGTTCACCACAGAGCTATTGAGTGTTTTTTGTAGTGGGTTTTTACAACTAGATTGATGGACTTTTTTTTTTTGATTGCTGTGGTTGCTGCGTGTGTAGTGCTATCCTGAACATGAGCAGCTGTCCCCCCCAACCCCTCTTCTGTTTCTATTGTGCAAGCTTTTAATAAACCCCACATTATTTGCAAACGTGTCTTGGTCTTTTGGTGTTAAACAACATTGCTGGTGTATTGACCCTGTTACAAAGTTGCCAGATCATTGCAGGGCTGACACAGACACACAGCCATTCACACTCAACTACAGTTAATTTAGAGCCACCAGTTAACCTAACCTGCATGTCTTTGGCCTGTGGGGGAAACTAGAGCACCTGGAGGAAACCTATGCAGACATAGGAAGAACATGCAAACTCCACACAGAAAGGCCCCCCATTGGCCACTGGTCTTGAACATAATGTAATTCACTTACCTGTCACTGTTTTTAATTTTATGGCTGACTGGTGTGTAATTTTTTTTATATATAAGAACTACAGACCAGAGGTTTAAGCTGTGACGCGTAGAACGTGGGGTGGATGCGTCACATGGTGAGTGGTAGTGCCAGTCTGACAGAACATGGGTTGATTACCTTTTTGATGAGGAAGGGTCCTAGGTACCTAGGAGCCAGCTTGCGGGAGACTGTTCTGAGTGGCAGATGGCATGTGGAGAGCATGACTCGTTGCCCCACCCAGTAAGTGGGCGCCTTAGAGTGGCATTTGTCGGCCTGCCTCTTGGATGCTAGGGTGGAGTGTATGAGTTTTCTCTGGGCCAATGCCCATGTCCTCCTGCAGCAGCGTATGAAGGTCTGGGCTGAGGGTATGGAGACCTCCTCCTCTTGGTTGGGGAAGAGTGGTGGTTGGTAACCTAGGGAGCACTGGAAGGGTGAGAGACCTGTGGCAGATGAAGGAAGAGTGTTATGAGCATACTCGATCCAGGGTAGGTACTTACTCCAAGAACTGGCATCCCTGGATGCCATGCACCTGAGTGCAACCTCCAAAGCCTGGTTCGCCCATTCTGCCTGGCCTTTGGTCTGTGGGTGGAAGCCTGAGGTGAGACTACAGGTGGCCCCAATGAGTTTGCAGAAGGCCTTCCAGAACTGTGTAGTGACCTGAGGGCCCCAGTCAGAAATAATGATGGTGGGTAGTCCATGTAGGTGGAAGACATGGTGGATGAGTAATTCTGTGGTTTCTTTGGCTGAGGGGAGCTTGGGCAGAGGGATGAAATGGATGGTCTTGGAGAAAAGGTCAATGACCGTGAGGATGCATGTGTTGCCACCTGAGTTGGGGAGTCCTGTGACAAAGTCTGGGGCGATGTAAGACCAAGGTCGATGTGGAGTCAGGAGGGGTCTTAGCAAGCCAGCAGGGGGTCGATTGGTTGCCTTGTTCCGGGAGCATGTGTTGCAGGCTGCCATGAACTCCTGAATGTCTTCCTTGAAAAAAGCCATTGTAAAGCCCCTACTTAAAAAGAATAATCTGGATGCTTCAGTATTGAACAACTACAGGCCAATATCAAATCTACCATTCATTGGGAAAATCCTTGAAAAAAAAAATTGTCTTCAATCAATTAACTGCCTTCTTGATATCAAACAGCTGTTTTGATAACTTTCAGTCAGGATTTCTTGCCAATCACAGCACTGAAACAGCGCTGATTAAAGTTATAAATGACATACGTCTTAATACTGATGCAGGCAAAACATCGGTCCTGGTGTTACTGGACCTCAGTGCAGCTTTTGATACTGTTGATCACAACATACTGCTATATCAACTTGAACACTGGGTTGGGCTGACTGGTAAAGTTATCAATTGGTTAAAATCATACTTGGAAGCTTTTTTGTTACCATGGGAAATTGTACCTCAACATCAATGTCCTTGACCTGTGGTGTCCCCCAGGGGTTGATCCTTGGACCATTACTATTCAACCTTTATATGCTCCCACTTGGACAAATTATCAAGAACAACTCAATTTTGTATCACTGCTATGCAGATGACACCCAAACTTATTTTGCTCTATCGCCTAATGATTATGCCCCCCTTGAATGTCTCTACCAGTGTATCGACCAAATCAACAACTGGATGTCACAGTTTTCTTCAGCTGAACACAGATTAAACAGAAGTAATTCTATTTGGGGGAAAAAAGATGAAAGACTCAGGATTACCACTATTCTTGACACAAAGGGGATTAAAACAAAAGATATGGTTAAAAATCTTGGTGTTTTCATTGACAGTGAGCTAAACTTTGACAGTCACATGAAAGCAATCACTAAATCGGCATTTTAGCACCTAAAAAACATTTCCAAACTAAGAGGACTTGTGTCAAAAAATGATCTGGAAAAACTTGTACATGCCTTCATCACTAGTAGGGTTGACTACTGCAATGGCCTTTTCACAGGCCTGCCAAAAAAGACCATCAAACGACTTCAGGTGATTCAAAATGCAGTGGCTAGGGTTCTCACACGAACAAAAAGAACAGAGCACATTACTCCAATTCTAAGATCCCTTCACTGGCTTCCAGTAAGCTACAGAATTGACTTTAAAGCATTGTTGCTGGTGTACAAATCTCTAAATGGTACAGGGCCCAGTTACCTCTCTGATATGTTGCAGTGGCCTAACTCAATCAGATCTACCAGATCGCAGCAGCAAAATTTACTGGTAAAACCTGTTGTTAAAACAAAGTGTGGTGAAGCAGCTTTTAGCTACTATGCAGTACAGCTATGGAACCAACTCCCAGAGGACATTAAAAATGCTCCTGCTGTTGGCAGCTTCAAATCTAGACTAGACTGGTACCAAAATCCAGAATTGTGACACCCAAAGGCATTTTTGAGAGAAAGTCGGCAAACAGTCATTTTGTCAATTTGGGTGTGCCGAATTCAAATCTGCAATATGCCAAGCTCTATCTGACCTCTGTTGACCTCTAGAGGTCATTGAACTTTGGGCCTGTAAACGTCTCAGCTGAACCCAGTTTCTCAGCTTTCTAAGGAATGAAATGTACTAAAATGATTAATGAAGTTAGCAAATGGCCTTGTTTGTTAAATGTTTGGGTGCTGAATTCATTTTTCATTTGTAAAACGACATATGACCTCTGATAACCTCAAGGTCATTAAACTTGGCCTATAGGCCTATGCATTTAACGGCATTTTTAAACTGACTTTACTCCCCCAAAAAGAATATGAACAGACAAAAAATAAATAGAAAGGAACAAATACAACATTAAATGCCAGTCCATGTGACTTACTTTTCACAATGAGAATGCCTAGGCGATCACCTTACATAACATTGCATTACATTTAGCGGTTATTGTTTATACAAAGCTACTGAAAAAAGGACAGATTCAGCAGCATACAAAATGTGGGGGCATACAGGTTAATCAGGGTTAGTATATATGAGAGTTTTTTTCTTTGTTTTTTGTTGTGTTTTTTAAACGGGGTAAAGCCTTTACAAAAAACAAACAACAAAGAAAAAAACTCTCATATATACTAACCCTGATTAACCTGTATACCCTGTATGCCCCCACATTTTGTATGCTGCTGAATCTGTCCTTTTTTCAGTAGCTTTGTATAAACAATAACCGCTAAATGTAATGCAATGTTATGTAAGGTGATCGCCTAGGCATTCTCATTGTGAAAAGTAAGTCACATGTACATGGACTGGCATTTAATGTTGTATTTGTTCCTTTCTATTTGTTTTTTGTCTGTTCATATTCGTTTTGGGGGAGTAAAGTCAGTTTAAAAATGCCGTTAAATGCATAGGCCTATAGACCCTTTTCAGTCACGTGACCTTCGTAAACGCGACCGCCATTTTGGACATGTAGTGGACTTCGGCTCGAATCAGTTAGAATGCGAGGAAGGCGACAAATGAAAAACATAAAAGAAAAAGGAGCGAGATGCAGAAAACACCTTCACTATCCAGCGACGTAGGGCATTTACAGGGCGAGCAGAGGGAGAGGTATTTGCAAAAATTGAGGTTAGCAGGCTTGGAGAACGACGTTTACCTGCTTCCACCAGGATTGTTCACTGACGTACGGAAGTACACGAAGCCCTCATCTTTACCTGACTTCGGCCCACATGATCTGTATACCTAGGTCGTTAAAAACCCATCGCCATACACAGGTATTGATCTGAAAGCGTATAAGAGTTTGGATGCCTACAAATATTTTGTGTCAGGCTGGGTAACATGCCTACATCAGCGGGTCGTCCCTGGAGCCGGTGGTTGCCATCTTATTACAACTAAGGTTTGTTCACATTTTCATCTACTTTCGGTCCACAGGATAAACAAAATGTTATTAAATGTCATTGAAATAATTTCTTAGTCTGTTGAGACATGGCCCGTTATAAATTTGCTGTTACCAGGCAATGACCTATTAGGGTCAGTGTCTGTGTTGTAGCAGTGTACTAGCAGCTAGCTGTTAGCACTAGCTAATGTCAACAACATAGTAGCTAGTATGTTACTGTAGCAATGTTTACGTTCAGTCATTTGGATGACTGTTAAAACCCTTCAGTCTCAAGTTTTTCCCTTTACTGTATTTACTAGTTTACTGTAATTATGATCCGGCAGCTATTTACACCGGATCCAGTGTAAATAGCTGCCAGAGCCAACGTCCGAGGTTCCGGAGCGCGCTCCGGCTTGCTCCCCTCAAATTAAGCCCTGTACAGGTAAATAGCTGCCGGAGCCAACGTCCGAGGTTCCGGAGCGCGCTCCGGCTTGCTCTCCCTCAAATTAAGCCCTGTACAGGTAAATAGCTGCCGGAGCCAACGTCCGAGGTTCCGGAGCGCGCTCCGGCTTGCTCCCCTCAAATTAAGCCCTGTACAGGTAAATAGCTGCCGGAGTCAACGTCCGAGGTTCCGGAGCGCGCTCCGGCTTGCTCTCCCTCAAATTAAGCCCTGTACAGGTAAATAGCTGCCGGAGCCAACGTTCGAGGTTCCGGAGCGCGCTCCGGCTTGCTCTCCCTCAAATTAAGCCCTGTACAGGTAAATACCGGTAGCTGCCGGAGCCAACGTCCGAGGTTCCGGAGCGCGCTCCGGCTTGCTCTCCCTCAAATTAAGCCCTGTACAGGTAAATAGCTGCCGGAGCCAATGTCCGAGGTTCCGGAGTGCACTCCGGCTTGCTCTCCCTCAAATTAAGCCCTGTACAGGTAAATAGCTGCCGGAGCCAACGTCCGAGGTTCCGGAGCGCGCTCCGGCTTGCTCTCCCTCAAATTAAGCCCTGTACAGGTAAATAGCTGCCGGAGCCAACGTCCGAGGTTCCGGAGCGCGCTCCGGCTTGCTCTCCCTCAAATTAAGCCCTGTACAGGTAAATAGCTGCCGGAGCCAACGTCCGAGGTTCCGGAGCACGCTCCGGCTTGCTCTCCCTCAAATTAAGCCCTGTACAGGTAAATACCGGTAGCTGCCGGAGCCAACGTCCGAGGTTCCGGAGCGCACTCCGGCTTGCTCTCCCTCAAATTAAGCCCTGTACAGGTAAATAGCTGCCGGAGCCAAAGTCCGAGGTTCCGGAGCGCACTCCGGCTTGCTCTCCCTCAAATTAAGCCCTGTACAGGTAAATAGCTGCCGGAGCCAACTTCCGAGGTTCCGGAGCGCGCTCCGGCTTGCTCTCCCTCAAATTAAGCCCTGTACAGGTAAATACCGGTAGCTGCCAGAGCCAACGTCCGAGGTTCCGGAGCGCGCTCCGGCTTGCTCTCCCTCAAATTAAGCCCTGTACAGGTAAATAGCTGCCGGAGCCAACGTCCGAGGTTCCGGAGCGCGCTCCGGCTTGCTCTCCCTCAAATTAAGCCCTGTACAGGTAAATAGCTGCCGGAGCCAACGTCCGAGGTTCCGGAGCGCGCTCCGGAACCTCAGACGTTGGCTCCGGCAGCTATTTACACTGGATCCGGTGTAAATAGCTGCCGGATCATAATTACAGTAAACTAGTAAATACAGTAAAGGAAAATCTTGAGACTGAAAGGTTTTAACAGTCATCCAAATGACTGAACGTAAACATTGCTACAGTAACATACTAGCTAGTATGTTGTTGACATTAGCTAGTCAACAATAGCTACTACAGAAGAACAAAGAGGTTACAATGGGTTATTTTAACCTATTTGGTTACACACTCACCGCCACAGAATGTTAACAGCAATGTAATGCCTTTTCTGGCTAATTTTATTTGTCTTACCTCCAACAAAGTGGTCACTACACAAGCGTTGGTATGCCGAGGGCTGCCAATCTTTCCTGTTTATGGCCGCTATCCATCTTCTCTGTCGGGATCCGATAAAATGATAAACCTTGCCTTGTTTGCTGATGGTTACTACATCCAGGTGCACAACAATATAGTGGCATGATGGAAGTCTTGCTGAAAGTAAAAACTTTCTTTGCTGACGTTCCTCAATGTTGGCTGTGGTAAACTACTGGTAGTACATGTCCAAAATGGCTGCCGCGTTTGTCGTGACGTCACGTGAAAAGGGTCTATAGGCCAAGTTTAATGACCTTGAGGTTATCAGAGGTCATATGTCATTTTACAAATGAAAAATGAATTCAGCACCCAAACATTTAACAAACAAGGCCATTTGCTAACTTCATTAATCATTTTAGTACATTTCATTCCTTAGAAAGCTGAGAAACTGGGTTCAGCTGAGATGTTTACAGGCCCAAAGTTCAATGATCTCTAGAGGTCAACAGAGGTCAGATAGAGCTCGGCATATTGCAGATTTGAATTCGGCACACCCAAATTGACAAAATAAGACTGTTTGCCGACTTTGTCTCAAAAATGCCTTTAACTCCTTAAATAAGCACTTTTTTTTAATTTTGCTACCAGTCTATAAAGACCAAGCTGTTTTCAGATGCTTTCTGCTAACTGATAAATATCATCTTTACATGTTTTAAACTTTACTTAACTCTAGGGGTGTTCACACGGCAACTTTTACTCCAGTGTAGCACCGGGGCTGCCCCGGTAGAGCGTTCACACGGTACAAAGTTATACCGGTGTAGCCCCTGAAAGCTGCTTAAACCAGTGCAAATCTAACCCTGCTCAGGAGGTGGTTTAAGAAAATTTACTCTGGAGTAAATGCTAGTTTGCGGGGCAGCACGGATATAAAATGGGACGTCTGAACGCTACAGGGGTAGACTTGCTACGCATGAGGAGAGTTGATTACATACAGGCATTGCATAATTTGCATCCTGGTATTTTGCGCTTCCTGGCAAATATCAACAACATGTGTGAGATAAGAAACGAGCACAGAGGAGTGAATTGGGGCGACGATGAAACGTCAGCACTGATAACTATTTGGGCTGATGGGACAATCCAAGCCCAACTAGAAGGATCCCAGCGAAATAAAGTGGTATTCCAAGAAATAGGTGAGAAAATAAGGGCAGAAGGATTCAACCGCACCGGCGATCAGTGCTGCCAAAAAATTAATTCTTAAGCAAGATTATAAAAAAAAGTGACCGATAATAAATCTGGTAGGGGGAGGAAAACATGCAAATTTTATGATCGACTACATGATATCCTCGGGCACCATCCAGCCAGTGTACCGCATCACCTCGTCAGCATTGGCACTTCCAACTTGCCATCCCCTGGCCCGAGCACGCTGCCAGAGCCACAGAGTCCAACCCTGGTCGATAGTGATGAGGGGACCAGCGACCTGGACGAAGCCCCGGCGTGCACCCCCGCTCCCAGTACGAGTGCAGCATCGGTAGACAATATAAGCGCCAGTGAAGGTGAGGACAGCGGTCATGATGACCAAGAAAGCATTGGTGATATCAGCCTGGGGAATAGGCCTACTTCAACCCCAAAACCAACCAAAAGGAAAACAAAAGCTGATCAATTAAAAAAAATAAATATATGGAGGAAATATTTGAAATGTTTGCGGAGAGCCAGAAAGCAAATATGAAGGTACACACATGCATGTGATTTTAAAAATGATTTGTTATTTTATAAAAGTAGTTCTTAAAATAAGTTTATTATTATTTCAGCTCTTCATTGATAATGAAAAAAAGATGGCTCTAGAACAAGAGATGGAAATGAAGAGATGGAGGGAAGAAATGGCATGGGAACAGAAAAGGAAAGAGGAGAGAGAGGCAGAAGAGAAGAGACGAAGGGAAGAGAGGGAAGCGGATGACCGGAGGAGGAGAGAAGATCGGGAACACCAGATTCGCATGATGTCCATGCTTCTACAACTGCAAAACCCTGGCAATCGTGCTGGTACCAGTGCAGGTGGCTGCGAGCAGTCACCGAATCATCCAAGGACGAGTGCATTGGATATTTTAGACCCTCCCGTGTACCAAGATATGTAGACCCTGTTGCCATAATTAATTATATATATTATATATGCGTGTGTGTGTGTGTGTGTGTGTGCGTGCGCCAAATTTGTATTTTCTTTTGTAATTTTCATGTAGAGGTTCGGTTCAAAGGTTGTTATTAGTGTGTAATGTTTACATGAATAGTATCTGAAAGTGCTAAAGTGTAATTAGACACTAATATAGTTATTTTAAAATTCACAAAGTTTAAGATTTTTGTGCCAAATTCAAGTGCCAAGTTATAAGCATTTTCTTATCATATTTTTCAAGTTACAGCATGTTTAAAGTTTTAAGGATAAAACATAAAAATATACCATTGTCTGAAAATAATAAAAAAATATATTTAAAATGTATATTTTAAATATATATTTTAAATGGCAGTATTTGAGATTTTCAAATCAATGATATACGTGTTTGTATTTGAAAGTGATAAAATGTAATTATTATTTGAGAATTCACATAGTATATGAATGTGTAGATGTTTTGAAGCTTTCTGTGCCAAATTAAATTTTGTATTCGAGTGCCAAAATTCCAAGTATTTTCATATAGTGTGTTTAAAGTTTCACGGATAAAAGAAACATATCAAATATCATATATGCGTTTTTCAGAAAATAAAAATTTTTAGTGTAACAATACTTTTTCTCATCTCATCTCATTATCTCTAGCCGCTTTATCCTGTTCTACAGGGTCGCAGGCAAGCTGGAGCCTATCCCAGCTGACTACGGGCGAAAAGTGGGGTACACCCTGGACAAGTCGCCAGGTCATCACAGGGCTGACACATAGACACAGACAACCATTCGCACTCACATTCACACCTACGGTCAATTTAGAGTCACCAGTTAACCTAACCTGCATGTCTTTGGACTGTGGGGGAAACCGGAGCACCCGGAGGAAACCCACGCGGACAACATGCAAACTCTGCACAGAAAGGCCCTTGCCGGCCACGGGGCTCGAACCCAGACCTTCTTGTTGTGAGGCGACAGCGCTAACCACTACATCACTGTGCCGCCCGCAATACTTTCTGTTTTGTAAAATCAATAATACATACTATTTTGTAGCTTATTGAATACACATTACTAGTAATTACATCAATACAATTAAGGCATTAATTTGTTAAATGCACTAGTAGGGCCTGTCGTATGACTGCTGCACTGTCACATGGTCTTTGGTCGTCTCTCGTATCATTATCAATTTCACAACTTGCCACCATCCATTCATTGTCAAAATTTTCTCCCCATTTCTCGCACAAGTTATGCAGTATACAACATGCTGCAACAATGTTATTGAGGTTCTCCAGGTGTGTTTCCTGTGTTCTGAGCAGAATCCTCCATCGACCTTTTAACCTGCCAAATGCATTTTCTACAACCATCCGTGCCTTGCTATGTTTATAGTTGAATTCTTTGAGATTGTGTCATTCTACCATTGTCTGAAAAAGGCTTCATAAGCCACGTTGATAAGGGATATGCTGCATCACCCAACAGCACTAATGGTACTAACACTCCACCAATATCCCGTTTATCTCCCCAAAACAATGAGCCAGATAATGTTTTGATATAGAGGAGAGTTTGCAAAAACTCGTGTCATGTACACTACCTGGCCAGCCAATAAAAATGTCTATAAATCTATAGCTGCTATCAACAACTGCTTGCATAATAACAGAATAAAATCATTTTCTGTTATAGTAGTCAGTATGACAATCGTGTGGTCAAATAATAGGAATATGTGTACCATTGATCGCACCCAGAACTTGAGGAAAGCCCCAGCGCTGTTCAAAATTTTGGACATTTTCAATCCGTTCACCAACAGGCCATTTAATAAAATCTTGGCTCATTTCTGAAACAATGGCAGAACAAGTCTGGTGAACGATGACACAGACTGTGTTTTTAGCAACACCGAAAAGATGTCCTATCATTCTATAGCACGCATGGGTAGCCAGTTTCCATAGGGTGATCGCGACCTGTTTTTCAATGCTGATCGGCACTCGCATGACAGCCATTACACATGAGAGGGACGGACGAAGCTTAGCGCACAAATATCCGAATGCTTCCTTGCTCATTCTGAAGTTTGATATCCAGTTTGAATGAGTAAACGATCCGTTGACAATTCTCTCCCACCAAACAGAACTGCGTGTCTTCATCCACATTATTTTCCCGGCGCTTGGTGATGCCATGACAACTGTCCACATGGCCATGAACAACACGAAGTCGTCGATTTGTTGCCGAATGAATTGTAGAATCCGTTTTCATGCTCTCTTGTACTTGCGCAACCTTTCCTTTCTCTCTTACCCTTTTACGGTGTCTGATAGACCACAACGTAGAAAGTTTGTCTGGAGAAGTGTAAACCATGGTTTTTTGATATATCAATCACAAACAAGGTGGGAAAAGGAAGTACATTTTCACACATGTGCATATTTCATTTCCGTATTATTACTATTGTATAGCACGGTCGCAAAAACTGCTGTGTGAATGCAAGTGGGGCTGCACCGGTGCTAACACACTTCTCTCTAGTAAGCAGGTTTGTGACGTGTGAACGCTCCACAAAATTTACACTGGTGTAAGATATATCGCAACAAAATACATCGGTGCAGCATCGATGCAAATACAGTATGTGCTGTGTGAACACCCATTCTTATTCTATTTTATTCTGCTGTTTTTTACTGAACTTTTACTTCATTTTATTATTTTATTTCTACTATTGTTTAATTCTTATATTTTTATTTTTCTCTCTTCTTACCCCTTTATTTTATGTAATTTTATTTTCTATTGTTTACTGTTTTGCCTTTACCTCTGTAAAGCACATTGAACTGCCACTGTATGAAATGCGCTATATAAATAAACTTGCCTTGCCTTGATGGATGGCCACCAAAAGTGCTGCTGGATGAGAGCCAGGGTTTGGGCGGCTCCTGGATGACAGGCCAGCTTGGAGCCATGACCCCACTGCAGCACCTGGGTTCGCACAGGACAGGGAACAAACAGATGGTTAGGAGGAATGTCGTTGGGGTTACCTACACCGGAGTCCTGCTCCAGGGCCTTCTGCATGAGCATCTCAACCTCTAGAATGGTGGCTCCCACCAGGCAGCATGGAGGAAGTATGGTCTTGGGCAGCTTAGACTCCTCTTGGTGGGAGGAAAACATCCTGGACAGGGCATCGGGTTTGCCATTCTTGGAGCCTGGGTGGTAGGAGAGCCTGAAGTTGAACCGGGAGAAGAAGAGACCAACGGGCTTGACAGGAATTAAGGCGTTTGGTGGACTTGATGCCCAAGATTCTTATGGTCGGTCCAGACTAGGAAGGGGAGCTCTGACCACTCGAGCCAGTGCCTCCACTCCTCCAAGGCTAGTTTAACAGCCAGTAGTTCTCGGTCGCCGATGTCGTAATTCCATTCAGCTGGGGATAGCCAGTGGGAGAAGGAGCATGGGTGGATCTTGTATTCACTGGCCATCTGGGATAGTATAACTCTGACCCCTGACTTGGAAACATTGAACTTGACAATAAACTGCTTGGTAGGATGGGGTATGGTGAGAATGGGTGCTGTGGTAAACTTGTGCTTGAGCGTGGAAAAGGCTTTCTCTGCTTCCTCCCCCCACTTGAATTGGGTCTTGGTTGAGGTCAGGGCTGAGAGAGGTCCAGTCACCGTGCTGAAGTTGCGAATGAAGCACCTGTAGAAGTTGGCGAATCCTAAGAAGCGCTGGAGCTCTCGTCTCGAAGATGGGATGGGCCAATTGGCAACTGCCTCAAGCTTGAGGGGCTCCATCTGGATCCTTGCCGGGGAGATGATGAATCCAAGAAACAAGACAGAGCTCTGGTGAAATTTGCTCTTTTCCGCCTTGACGAACAACTTGTTCTCTAGCAGGTGCTGGAGGACCTGCCGGACGTGACCCCGATGTTCCTCCAGGGAGCAGGAGAAGATCAGGATGTCATCCAGGTACACAAAAATGAAGATGCTTAGGAAGTTCCTTAAGACGTCGTTAACAAGTGCCTGGAAGACTGCGAGCGCGTTGCTCAGGCCGAAAGGGACCACGAGGTACTTGTAGTGACCAGTGGTGGTGTTAAAGGCCATCTTCCACTCATCCCCATCCCTGATCCTGACGAGATGGTATGCATTGTGTAGATTTAGCTTGGTGAATACCTTGGCTCCCTGGAGTAGTTCAAAGGCCGTGGTCATGAGCGGTAGTGGGTAGCGGTTCTTGACCGTGATGGCGTTGAGACCCCAATAGTCAATGCAGGGGCGGAGCGACTTGTCCTTTTCCATGAAGAAGAATCCCACCCCTGCTGGGGAAGAGGAAGGACAGATGATCCCAGCTGCCAAAGATTTGGAGATGTACTTCTCCATGGCTTGCCTTTTGATGGAAGAGAGAGTCGTCCTTTGGGTGGTGCTGTCCTGGGTAGGAGGTCGATTCCACAGTCATAGGGTCTGTGAGGAGGGAGAGATACTGCTTGGGTCTTGCTGAAAACAAGTTTGAGATCCAGATATTCCAAAGGCACGTGAAAGAGGTCGGGGAACTCACTAGCTGAAGGCTGCGGTGGTTTGGCGGGAGGCAGAGCAGAGTTCAGACAGGAAGCTAGGCAGGACTGGCTCCAGCCTAGGATGGTGTTGTCAGCCCAGTTAAGGTGGGGGTTGTGCTACATTAACCATGGTAATCCTAGGACGATGGGTATGTGGGGGTTGTTCGTGACGAAGCTGGATGGTTTGAGTGGTTACCAGAAATCCTTAGGGTGAGTGGGGTGGTAAGGTGCTGGTCAAGCCAGTGCCATTGAGTGTCAGGAGAGTGAGAGGGACGTCAAGAGCAAGTAGCAGGATTCCCAGACGCTTGGCAGTGGCAGAGCAGATCAGGTTCCTGTCTGCCCTGGAGTTGACGAGGGCCTGGAGGTGGTGATGCTGGTTGTCACGGATAATGATGACAGGAAGTAATGGATGATTAGTGGGGGACTGGTTCCGAGCGTTGCCCTCCAGGGCCCCTTGATTCACTGGTGGGCTCGTCCTTTTAGCGGGCAGGCTCGGCAGATGTGTCCCAGCTGACTGCAGTAGAAGCAGGCCCCCATGCTCTGCCGGCAATGTCATTCCTCCGCTGACACCTGAACCCGGTCTACCTGCATGGGTTCGATGGACGTGGTGGGGGGTGGAGAGGAGGTGAATCTGGGTGGTTCTTCTCTCTCCTCCATTGCTGGATCTGAGCATTGATGCGGTTGGTGAGGTCCATGAGGCTGGATAGGTCTGACGACAGTTCCCGCTATACTGCCTCCCGGCCGGACAGAGAGCAGTCGAAAGTTTGCCTCATCTCCTCGGAGAAATCCTTTAAATTGGAACAAAAGGGTGCATTGGCATTCCAGACTGCAGTTCCCAACTCTCTGGCCTTGCCAGTGAGGAGCGTTATTGTATATGCTACCCGGGAGCATTCTGTGGGGAAGGCCAGAGATTGCAGTTCTAGGATCAATGAACATTGAGACAAAAACGATCTGCAAGTACCTGGTTCTCCATTGTAGGACTGAGGTGCTGGAAGTCTCAGTTCATGGAGAAAGGTGGTGGCAGGAGCTGAAGTAGGAGACAGCTGAGCAGGGGTAGGCATGGCTTGACAGCACTGCATAAGCATGGTGAGAAGGTTGAGTGCGTTGGACAGGGTGGCGAGGTTCTGGGTAATTTGTTGTAGGTCTTGATGGGTCCCGAGGAGAGTCCCTTGCTGCTGGATGGCCATTCTCAGATGGACAAGTTCTGCTGGAGCCATGTTGGCCAGAATATACTGTTAGGGCTGGTGGAGGTATGGTGAAGTTAGGATCCAAAAACAGAACACAGACAGTAATCCAATAAATAAGATGATTTAATAAAGGGAAGAAAGGGCATGGCAAAAGATTAACAAACAGGACGAAAAACAAATAGAAAAAATATTCTGGACAAAATGAGAACAAACAACTTGACAAAAACATGAGACAGGCAAAGACAAAAACACTAGCGCAAAAAAACATAAACAAGAAAAGACCCTTAGTGCAAGAAACCATGAACCAGAAATAACCCTTAGTGCAAAGAAACAAGAACCAGAAAAATGCTAGTGCAAAAACCATGGACAAGAGAAAACCGCTAGAGGGAAAAACCATGAGGAGCAAAAGAGGCACAGAAATGGCTAGAGAAGCAAATGAGACGTTCTGGCAAAGTCTGAATCTGAGAATGGCCTTTAAATAAGCAGCAGGGAAAACCAGGAAGTGAGTTCAGGGGAGAAGGAATTCCTGTCCCGGATCGGCGCTGGCGTAAGAGAGCCATAATCTCCGGAGTGGATGTCCGGGGCGGAGCATGACAAGTTGTGTCATAGTCTCATCTCATCTCATTATCTCTAGCCGCTTTATCCTCCTACAGGGTCGCAGGCAAGCTGGAGCCTATCCCAGATGACTACGGGCGAAAGGCGGGGTACACCCTGGACAAGTCACCAGGTCATCACAGGGCTGATACATAGACACAGACAACCATTCACACTCACATTCACACCTACGGTCAATTTAGAGTCACCAGTTAACCTAACCTGCATGTCTTTGGACTGTGGGGGAAACCTGAGCACCCGGAGGAAACCCACGCGGACACGGGGAGAACATGCAAACTCCACACAGAAAGGCCCTCGCCAGCCCCGGGGCTCGAACCCAGGACCTTCTTGCTGTGAGGCGACAGCGCTAACCACTACACCACCGTGCCGCCGTTGTGTCATAGTTTTAGGAATAAATGTTGTTTTAGTCAAGACCACTTTGTCAAAGAATTTTAATTTACATGCAACAATTTATTTTGGCAGTGTGGCTCTGTTCTGGGACCTCCCTGCCGTTCAATGTGCCTACATGGAAAACCTTGAGGCAGGGAGAGCACACCTCCCTGCCTTCCATGTGCCAACAAAAACAGCTTAAGACAGGGACAGCAGCAGCCAAAGACCCTGCCTGGGGTACAGAATGAGCAGACAACAGAGTGACATAAGGTCAGAACAGAAAAAGGAGGAGGTGGGTTGCAAAAAATGACTAGTAGGGGGAACAGGCAGGTTACAGCAGCATAAATAGTGCTCTATGAGATATGCCAATAGAATGCTTAGAAGGGAATTGACTGAGTGGTCAGCTGATGTGGGCTGGTTTGAGACTGGCTGCAGTTAACTGATGTAGCTGTGATTGAGGGCTGAGCATGGCTCCGTGACCTGCCAGAACTACACTACACTCAATTTCAGTCAGTACTACTTTGTCAAATAATTTTAATTTACATGCAACAATTGAATTTGGCAGTGTGGCTCTGTTCTGTGACCTCCCTGCCCTTCCACGTGGTTATTTGGAAAGCCTTGAGGCAGGGAGAGCACGCCTCCCTGCTCTTCCATGTGCCTACATGGAATTACTTAAGACAGGGAGAGCAGCAGCAAAACTACCACACCAGGCAAACCTCCCTGGCCTTCCATGCACTTGCATGAAAGAGCCAGTAAGAGGGCCTAACTAAGCTATTTTGCAGGTAGTGAGTTAAATTGAGATGACATGTGGTAAGGCAAATTGAAGCTTTATTCAGATTACTAGTGGAGGTAACATAGCTAGTGAGTTTATACAGAGAGCCCGAGCAGTTATGCAATAACATTTATTGTATGTACCAACAAATCATAATGCACTCATGGCTTTTTGAGCTTTTAGGATGGCTTGAGCCTCAGGCCAGAGGTAACGTTCATAAGCTGATGATGCCCATCAACCCATAGCCTTCAGCTTGGAATGGGAGTTATGGAAGCTGCTGTCATTGCCGCTTCTATGTGGAAAGAATGAGCAGTGTAGTGCTCAGGTGAGAGCCCACAGGATTGGCAGTGGAGGCGAAGGCGAGTGGCAAACCAAGCTTGGGACATGGATTTCCCCTCCTCTGTGGCAAAGAGGGGCTCTTGAGGGCTGGCTCGAGGTCAGCTTCTCAGATATCAAGTCATGGAGGACAGAGGACAGAAAGCAGAATTTGTCTCAGAAATCAAAATTGACATTCTTTTCTTATCCCTATCGGTTTTAGAGTGTTTTAAAAACATGGAGAAATATTGAAGTTTGATAGAAGCACCAGCTATACTGTAGTGAGTTCCTGTGAAAGGTCAAAAGATTCTGTGCAAGTAATGAATTCTCCCCCTCCAAGAAATCCGTAAAAAGCTGTGAGGAATACTGTTTCTAATAGAAGGTCTGTATAAGAACCAAAGCACCCACCCCTTAGGTGTGTGATTTAATTTATTTAGAAGTGGGAGCGTGAAAGGGAGATGTATACCATTGCCTTGTGGTTTCTCCCTCTTCAGGCCATTTAGCAGGAAATTAATAGATGGATTCCTGAGTAGGCTGGAGGTGGATGGCTCTATACAGTGCAGATGAAACTGAATACCTGCGACAAGTCTTTTAATGGAAGATGGCTGCATTTTGTGGGATTCAAAACAGTGAACTACGAAGGCACATATGATGGAAATATTGACAGGCAGGATAGCTATGGATAAGGTGGCACAAAAGAAAGTGACGCAAGACCATGCAGAGTCATAGATATTTAATGTGGACTTAGGTGGCATATAGTAAGCAGCAGAATGCATGTAAGTTTGCAGGGTTGTGTTTAATTTAGCACAGTTTAAATGAAATGGGGGCAGGACAGGCTGGATGGTGCTGCATTCAGGCACAGTTGGAGGAATTTCTGAAAATCAAAGCAGGTCAAAGAGTCAGCAATTTTGTTATCCAAGCCTGGAATATGGGCTGCTCAAACAATGAAATTATTCAACACAGAGAACCACGTGAGGTGCCTCATAAATCTATTAATAAAAGGAACTGAGCAGCGCCCTTTGTTCATGATTGTAACAACTCTTGGACTTGTGGGGAAACAGAGGAACTGGAAACAGGCTTCAGAACAGGTGAGTTATTTTATTTTAGCACACTTTTCAGTGACAGCTTAACACATACACATGCACACACATGGGGTGACACTGCTCTCTCTCTCTCATTCCTGACTGTCTGAAAGAAACACAGAGACACAGATTAAGAGACCGCCAGTAATTTGACCCAGGCGCACCTCATCACATATTACCTGCTGGTTCAACCTGCCTCCTTGCCATTTACAGCCGATGCTTGACCATGTCCCTGCTGCCACATACCCCCACTGCCCAACTCAGGCCGGGAAGCCATCCAGCCTGCAACTGACTCCCCCCCGGCAGAAGAGGTAATCTGCCACCACATTTATGCCTCTGGCCTGTGGACCACCTCAAATTTAAAGGACTGAAGGGCCAGATACCAATGAGTGATCCATGTGTTGGCATCCTTCATGCGGTGGAGCCACTGGAGTGGAGCATGGTCAGAAAAGAGGGTGAATGGGTGTCCTAGCAGGTAGTAGCAGAGAGTGAGGACCGCCCACTTGATGGCCAGACACTCCTTTTCTATCGTGCTGTACTTTGACTCTCGCATGGAGAGATTGCAGCTGATGTACAGCACTGGACAGTCCTTCCCCTCCACCACCTGGGACAAAACAGCCCTCAGCCCCCTGTCTGACACATCTGTCTGTAAAACAAAAGGGAGAGAACTGTCAGAAGAATGCAACATCAGGTCCCCACACAAAACCACCTTAACCTGAGCAAAAGCCCTTTTGCACAGCTCCACCCACTGGACCAGCTCTGGTGCCCCCTTTTTAGTAAGGTCAGTCAGTGGGCTGGTGATGTCCGAAAAGTTAGACATGAACCGCCTATAATAACCAGGCAGCCCCAGGAACTGCCTCATCCCCTTTTAGGTCTTAGGTTACGAGCAGACTGCAATCGCTGCAGTCTTATCAGTTTGGGGATGCACCAGCCCATGACCCAAGTGGAAGTCCAGATACCATACTTCCACCCATCCAATTGCACACTTCTTCGGGTTTGCTGTGAACTCAGCATGCCTCAGCAACCTCAGGAGTGCCCTTAGATTTTGTAGATGCCGCTCCCAATCGTTACTATAAATCAGGGGTGTCCAAACTGATCCATAAAGGGCTGTGTGGCTGCAGGTTTTCATTCCAGCCATGCAGCAGCACACCTTATTTGGCTTATTCAATCAATTCAATCATGGCTGGAATGAAAACCTGCAGCCACACAGCCCTTTATGGATCAGTTTGGACACCCCTGCTATAAATGATCATATCATCTAAGTAAGCATCTGCATATGCACTGTGAAAGAGAAACCAATTGAAACCGAAAGAGTGCAAGTGATTATCGGGCTTTTACCATGTGAATATTCTTTTGTGAATGTGTAAGTGGGTGCTTGGTGGTCCGACTCAGGTGTGAGTAAGATGAAAAGTTTTATGTTTCATCTAATTTAGGTAATTTTTAAAAATATAATATTATTCGGTAGTGGACACACAGGAAAGTGTATCAGACATGAGACCTTGCACTGCAAAATCTTTTTTACATGATCCACAGATAGTACAACCCCGATTCCAAAAAAGTTGGGACAAAGTACAAATTGTAAATAAAAACGGAATGCATTGATGTGGAAGTTTCAAAATTCTATATTTTATTCAGAATAGAACATAGATGACATATCAAATGATTAAACTGAGAAAATATATAATTTAAAGAGAAAAATTAGGTGATTTTAAATTTCATGACAACAAAACATCTCAAAAAACAGTTTTCCACTTTGCCACAGTCCATTTTAAATGAGCCTTGGCCCAGAGAAGACGTCTGCGCTTCTGGATCATGTTTAGATACGGCTTCTTCTTTGAACTATAGAGTTTTAGCTGGCAACGGCGGATGGCACGGTGAATTGTGTTCACAGATAATGTTCTCTGGAAATATTCCTGAGCCCATTTTGTGATTTCCAATACCGAAGCATGCCTGTATGTGATGCAGTGCCGTCTAAGGGCCCGAAGATCATGGGCACCCAGTATGGTTTTCCGGCCTTGACCCTTACGCACAGAGATTCTTCCAGATTCCCTGAATCTTTTGATGATATTATGCACTGTAGATGATGATGATATGTTCAAACTCTTTGCAATTTTACACTGTCAAACTCCTTTCTGATATTGCTCCACTATTTGTCGGCGCAGAATTAGGGGGATTGGTGATCCTCTTCCCATCTTTACTTCTGAGAGCTGCTGCCACTCCAAGATGCCACTCCAAGATGTTCTATTGTGAATATAATATCAGTTTTTGAGATTTGTAAATTATTGCATTCCATTTTTATTTACAATTTGTACTTTGTCCCAACTTTTTTGGAATTGGGGTTGTATTTTTGGCAAAGTGTGTGTGTGTGTGTGTGTGTGTGTGTGTGTGTGTGTGTGTGCGCGCGCGTGTGGCTGCACGATCTAAAATCTTGCTTTTAGATCTTGGTTTTAATCTCACGCAGCCACACACACTACACATACCTTGCCACACACACACTTACCAGTCATACCCACTCTACTGCCGATGGTCTTCCATATGGTACATCTTCCTTTTTGGCTGTATCTTTGTACAGCTTGTGCTTTTTGTCATAAAGCATAGGATTCTTTGACACTTCTATAATCAGCTTCTTCTCCATGATGCAACAAGGATGTACAAAGATGTTAGGGAACAATAGCACATGCTCAGACAATGCCACATGTAAACAATTACCTGATTGGTCAGATGTTTTTATCTGATCAGGTTCAGGTCTGGAAAAATCGCTCCAGAAGCAATCTCACCAATACCGATAAACCCAGGCCTGGGCTATAGGTATCGTTATTGGTCTGGTGTGACCACCAACCACATAAACTGCAGAGGATCAATTTATTTATAGTTATCGTTATAATTGTAGTTATAGTTATAGTTATCGGTATTGTAGGACCAGGCCTGTAGGCACACCAGATCCATTGCATTCTTAGGAATGCAATGGATTTGAAGTCAGATTAAATAAAGGAAATAAAAAATAGCACAAATAAAGAAATAAAACCTGTATATGTACTTGCTGAAACAGTTACTGGAGAATCAACCATCATTTTAAATGTATTCACCCTGTTGCTCTGATTGACTTGTATTTGTATTTCCTTTTCTTTTACTTTACATTCCAGCCTTTTAATTTTGGACCACAGAACTTTCTTATCTGATTTCAGAGTTAGGCAGTTATTACACTGTAAATTAGAGGAAAGAGGTGTACTTGATGACAGTGGCTGTCTTGTACAGCCCAGAATGAGAGTTGCAAAAGTACTTGAATGAGAGAGTGGAGTGGGGTTGTAAAAACCTTTTACGGTTGCAGAGAGTTGGTGATTTTAGTAAAAATCAATAATGGTAATTGTGTGCTGACCCCCACCACCACCACCAAATAGAAAGGGTCTACATGGTCCTAATTAGTACTGTTAGAACCAGAAAAGATTGTAGTTTTATGAACAACTTAGATTTTGAGGTTAACCCTAACAAATTCCTGGCTGCTGTTTGCTTGCTGCACACAATGCATATGGCGCAACACGTCACCTGCTTCTGCTGGCTCCAGCACTGAAAGTGAAAATAAGTGCCCAACACAAGCTTGACACTTACTGTGTGGTGAGCTCTTTGGGATGGCACTTCTGACTTTTGTTTCCAGATCGTAGGAACTGCCCCATGTACCAGACATCGCTCAAATCCTTCTATGTGAATTTGCCTCACAAATTTATCTTTTCCAAAATGTATGGCGTAGACACCAAATTGTCCTGTCCATACAAATCGAACCCATTTATTCCGTAAGTGTCCTGCCAACTTTGGGCTATAATGGATCAAAATTCTGCTTTTTTTAATCTGCTACACTTGAACAGCCTTGAATGCCACACCTCTTAGGATGCATGCTTTGGTTTTAATTTTGTTTTGTAATTAAAAAAAAACGTTAAAAACATGCTACACTTTGCAAAGCAGATGAAGCCGGAAATGCCACGAACTTTCAAGTGTTGCGCATATGACATAACTTCCTTTGAATTAACAATAACTTACCAGGAATACAATCATGTAATGGCAGACTCAAAGAGCCAAACTTTACCAGCTAAATAGAACCTGTTCCTGGTCTTGTATTAAAATACATTTTAGGGTGGCATGGTGGTGTAAGTGGTTAGCATTGTCACCTCACAGCAAGAAGGTTCTGGGTTTGAGCCCAGTGGCCAACGGGACCTTTCTGTGTGGAATTTGTATGTTCTCCCCATGTCTGTGTGGGCTTCCTCTGGGTGCACTAGTTTCCCCCATAGTCCAATGACATGCAGTTAGGTTAAACTGGGACGAGCTTGGGCTGAAGTGCCCAAGAGTGGTGGTGTGCACGTACGCAGTGGCTTTGCTCTCCTATGATGAACTAAAATTTCATTGTGCAGTGACAATAAAGGCATTCTATTCTATAGACAGTAAACTATTTAACATATCTCATTTCATAAGGTATAATTTCCAGGGGTGAGGTCATTTTCATAAGACTAGCACTTTAAAGGTCAATAGTAGTACAGGGTGTTTCAAAAACTGTGATATTATTTAAAGTTATTAGATTGTGAAATGATATCAAATTTTTTGAACACCCTGTATTTTATAATCAATGCAAAATTTGATTGGGAGCCAATGCCATGTGGATAAGATAGGGGTGATGTGGTCATATCTTATAGTTCTAGTAAGGACACTTGCTGCTGCATTTTGAACTAACTGGAGCTTGTTCATGCACTTATTGGAACATCCAGACAGTAAAGCACTACAATAATCCAACCTAGAGGTAAGAAAAGCACGAGCTAGTTTTTCTGCATCATGTAGTGGGGTTATATTTCTTATCTTAGCAAGAAACCAACCTGAATGAATACTTTGCACCAAACTAATGAAACATGAGAGTTTAAATAGACAGAATAAGGGCAAACAGAGAACAGGTGCAGGTGATTATGACACATGAGGCAAGACAACCAATGACAAGGGACAAAGGATGAGACAGAAACCAAAACAAGCATGTGGCAAAGCAATCAAAGACATAAACACAGTGCTATGCAGAAGCATGTTTGAGAGCTGTGGACTTGAGAGAGTTCAGCATACGTACAGTGCTCGAAGCGAGAGGAGAGTTTCAAGACAACTAACAATCATAAATATAAGGTTTATTTTTAATACTCATTGTTCTTTTGATCTCAAACACAAGTGTCTCAGTGTATAGCATAAACAAAAGTACTGGCTTTGCCATGCCAATTCTTCTGGAGAGGACTGTATGTTAAAGCCATCCAGCGCAGATGGTCAGAAAACAGGCAACGAATAAATCACAAGACCTGAGATTGAAGTCCTGTCTCTTGGATGTGTTCTAGAAACAAAATTTATAGTCCATTTGTGTGATTGATGAATAAATCGTATGATATATGTTTAGCTGAGGAAAAACTGACCAAAGCCATCCTGTATGTCTACATATAAAGCTTAATCAACTGCCTAATTGTTTGTGCCAGCTTAATATACAAATACTGGACTATACGCAATAAACACAAAACAAAATCCACATATAATACCATCCGTTTCTGGTTGAGAGTATGTCGTGAGTGTTTTGGCTGCCACTTCGCATTTTTCTTTTTTTTTTCCTTTTGTTTTTCTTTTTTTTGTGTTTGTGTAGTTTGATGTTTGCTTTTTGTTTGAGTGTTTTGTCCACCAGTTGTGGAGTAGCTCTGTACCCAGTTTTGGCGTAGCTCTGGATCCAGTTTTGGCATCGGTTCCCTTCAGGCCTTGGTGCACCGTGGGTGATGCCTGTGCTCCTCGCTATGGACTGCAGTGAGCTCATTGCTCTTTTTAACATTGGGGTTGTCCAGCGCTTTGTGCAGCAGTGCTTTTGTGCTTGGTGCAGTGCTCCCAGCAATGTTGCCCGGTGGCATCGCAGTGGCTGTGCAGGTGGTTTGGGGCATACCAGTGCTCTGTGTGGCAATGCTTCAGTGCTCGCTTTGTGGATCCATGGCATGGTGTTCTGAGTGATGTTGCCCAGTGGTGTTGCAATGGCTGTGCAGGTGGTGCGGGATTTTTCTTCGTGCGCCTGGTGGGACTGGGTTAGCTACGCCATTGGAATTACATCCTGACCCTCTTTTGGTGGACTCTTCTTTTTTTCCCCCTTAATTTTAAAGTGGCCTCGGGTGTGAGAAAGGTCCTATAATAATAATAATAATAATAATAATTATTATTATTATTATTATTATTATTATTATTATTATTATTATTATTAACACAAAAAATGCAATCCAGAAACCACAATCACAGTGTTTGGTGAAGGCAGGGTCAGTTCTGTGTATTTGTTGTAGATGGCTTGTTGAGAAGAATGACCACTGTTATGAAAACAAACAAAAAAAAAACTATTTAGGTGTCATGTGGTTCTGGCTCTAAAAGAGTGGTACTATTTAATTGATGGGGATTTCTGAAACAGATTGTCCCCTTGGGATTTTTGGTTCATGGAAATTTTCTGAGCTCACTTCTTGGCCCTGTTGTCATACAGTTCCTGAATCAACAGTTGCTGCTGACCAGTCAGCCTTTCTGTGGTGTGCACAATTCAGTGAAGGACACTGATTTGAATCACACAATTATTGATGAAGAAGATTGTTCTTGGTAGTGGACCTGTAAAACTGAGATAGAACTTATTGCGAGATGTTGAGTTTCCACAGCTTCCATAGGAGAAAAAAGGTATGATGTAAACAGTTGATAAGCTTTCCTGATTATGAACAATGTGTTATTTCCCATTTGATGTCTTTTTTTAGGTGTTGCTTCCCAGGAATTTGAATAACTTCACCTTCCTGATTGCATAGATGTTTATTTCCAGGAAGCAATGTGGAGGTGGGTTCTTACAAAATTCAATCACCATTTTTACTTTTGTGTGTGTGTGTGTGGGGGGGGGGGGGGGGGGGGGGTATTTGAGCATCCTACTGAAAATAAGGACTGCCATCCATGATGCATCCATCTAAAAGACATTATAAAATGTCTTAAACAATGTTTGTCATCAGTGTACTCAAAATTTCATAAATAATATTCATGTGCTAAACAATGTTTGTCATAGCAGTTCTGGTCTGATGACTTAGTTATGGAGCCAGATGTGCGCTTAAAGCTCATCTTCAATCAGGATGCAGTTGAGATTTTAAATCCCCCCCCCCATATTTTGTTGCTATGTATGCACTATATTTTGTGTTATACATTACCGTTCAAAAGTTTGGGGTCACCCAGACAATTTTGTGTTTTCCATGAAAAGTCACACTTTTATTTACCACCATAAGTTGTAAAATGAATAGAAAATATAGTCAAGACATTTTTCTGGCCATTTTGAGCATTTAATCGACCCCACAAATGTGATGCTCCAGAAACTCAATCTGCTCAAAGGAAGGTCAGTTTTATAGCTTCTCTAAAGAGCTAAACTTTTTTCAGCTGTGCTAACATGATTGTACAAGGGTTTTCTAATCATCCATTAGCCTTCTGAGGCAATGAGCAAACACATTGTACCATTAGAACACTGGAGTGATAGTTGCTGGAAATGGGCCTCAATACATAGTTTGCACATGACGTCACAGAGTCGGGGATTCCCTAGTGGCGGCCATCTTGTGGGTCAAGCTTACCGTATGGGTCACTGAGCACACATTGTAATGCGCGAGTACAAAGTCTTCAAAAGAACCCAAGCAGGCTATTTAAAGCTAGCAATGGTGCACACCTGTTGTATTCACGGCTGTCGTAATAGGTCAGATGATGACGTCAAGTGGAGCTTTTATGGAATTCCCACTGTACGGGAGCACGAAGGAGAGCAAACAAAGAAACTCAGCATACAAAGGAGAAATCTATGGCTTGCGAGAATCAACCGCAAGGATTATCAGCCTTCCAAGCACAGCAAAGTCTGCTCCGATCATTTTATAAGTGGTAAGTTGTTTAAATAAACAATCAATTGTGTTTAAGTTTGTTTTTGGAAACCAAAACATCATGTAAACAATCTCTGGAGAATGCCTAACTGGAACTGCTGAGTGTACGTTTACACTGTAATGTACACTTAATATCACTCGTTTGTCACGTTTCTATTTGACACTTGTCACTTCACTCACGCAAGGGTCATTTTTGAAAAACATTTTAGGTCTATTCTGTATGATTTGATTTGTGTTTAATCAACCAGGGATGCAAACAGTGCGCCTTTTGGCGGATGTCGCCTTTTCACGGCTGAATCGCGCAGATCCGATTTTTTTTTTAGGGGGGGCGTTGGAGTGTCTGATTATAATTTCAAAGTAAATTCTGTATTAAAATTACTAAATAAGCAAATCCGTTACAGTCCACGCAAATGTGCGCAGCTTTCTGATTTAAACTGTTTTTTTCTCATCCTTATACTTCCTATGTTTCATGGACTGTAACGGATTTGCTTATTTAGTAATTTTAATACAGAATTTACTTTGAAATTATAATCAGACACTCCAACTCCAACTCCCTAAAAAAAAAAATCGGATCTGCGCGATTCAGCCGTAAAAAAGGCGGCATCCGCCAAAAGGCGCGCTGTAGAATATATAAGGTTGCATATATCAGACAGCCTTTAAAGTTTGATGAAGTCAGTTTCAGGCTTTGGAGCAGGCTTTGGCAATTTCAGGCTTTGGCAGCCCTGCATAGTCACTTGAAAATGCATCTTTGTCCACTTCGTAGGGGTCAATTCCCCCAATCAAGGCCAGTTTGGCTGCATACCGTTGTCGTGAGATGTCGTCTAATGTATCTATATACTTCTGTTTGCTTGATTTTGCCGACATTGATCTTTATTTTAGAAAACTGACTATATAACGTCATAAATTCGTCTGAGATAACGTAGACGGTAATGGCGATGGTCCGTTTTGTTTGACCCACAAGATGGCGGCTGGAGGGCTTTCCCCGGAATGCCGTGATGTCAGTGAAAACTATGTATACACCTATGTAGATATTGCACCAAAAACCAGACATTTGCAGCTAGAAGTCATTTACCACATTAGCAATATATAGAGTGTATTTCTGATTAGTTTAAAGTGATCTTCATTGAAAAGAACAGTGCTTTTCTTTCAAAAATAAGGAAATTTCAAAGTGACCCCAAACTTTTGAACGGTAGTGTACTAATTTTGTTGTACCATATTTTTTATTGTCACTATACTACAGTATATCCTAACTGTGCATTGATAGTAATGGGTAATGCAGTAGTAAAGATGTGCACATTGATATCTGTAATGAAGTGAGTTATATTGCCAGAATTTATTCAGTTAAGTGTAGAGCCAAGCTCAAGTTTCTGGTAACAAAGTATCTATGTCTTATTTAAGATAACGTTTGGTGAAGGTTCAATGTGAGTGTGCAATAACAACATACAAAACAATTGGCGATGAGGAGTTGTTTGTTACAGTCAGCACAGTGGTTCCTTATTGAAACAAGAAAGGTGTGCCTTACTGAGAGAAGCATTTGCACAGATGTGACCCATGAGTAGGCTGCTGTAGTGAGATAAGATAACTGTGCTAACTTGGATGGAAGACCAGACATTATGCAAAACAGACAAATAATGGCTGGAGGAATTAGAAAATGGACAGTTTTGATAGCTCCCCAGAAGACTGAGCAACATATGTTGAAAGAATGACTGGCTAAAAAAGGGTAGCATCCCTACTTAGTGTAATTTGAGCTAAAATCTATAACTTATGTAACCTATTGGCTCCCACAAAACCTGATGACAAGTCTTTTAATGATATTCTGGATGTGCTGCAGGATCATCTGGATCCAAAGGCATTCATTATTGCTGACCATTTTAGGTTCCACAAATGAAAAAAGCTGAAAACTGAGTCAGTTGCAGATTTTGTGACTGAGCTAAGGAGACTAGCTGAGCATTGTGACTTTGGATTGAATCTGACAGATGCACTAAGAGATAGATTTGTATGTGGGTTGCACAATGAAAACATACAGAATAGGCTTCTAAAAGAGAGGGTGCTGACATTAACATGTGCAACTGAAATAGCCACTTCAATGGAAACTGCTGCCAAAGACTGTGGAATTCCAACAGCAGATGGTGCAAGCATGCACTGTTGATAAAATAGACAAGAGACAAGGGAAGAATCCTGCATGCTTTCGATGTGGAAGGAAATCACACACTCCAGCTGACTGTTGGTTTAAACAGGACATACAATGTCAGAAAACAGGTCACATACAGAAAATGTTCAAAGCAAAAATAAAAGAGAAAAGGAATCACAAAGACAAAAAGAAACAACAAAATGTGCACAATACTGATGAAATTGATGCTTCTGAGTCAGATTGTAATGACCAAGACCTAGCTTGCTTTGACGTATGCTGGCTCAATGGACGCAAGAGGGGAATGATATGGGTTTCAACCAAGGTGGAGGGAGTGACACTGCCGATGGAGCAGGACACTGGATCCGCCTTATCTGTGTGATTTTTTTTTTTCCCCCAAAGTTGAAGCTAATTTTTACTCGTCATAGGGTACAATTGCTGGGTTGCATCCGGTGTCACATCTGCCTAATTAAGCCACAGTCACACTACAACTCGCGATGCTTTGTGATGGGTTATTGATGAAAATAAGGCATTTTGGTGGTGATGCATGGTGATATACACATGAGCTAAAAGTTGTGGTCACACAGCAGGTGAACACTTGACTGTCACACCTTTGTGTGATTGAGTCTGGCGCAGCTCAAGCGGCCACGTTCACTCATGGAGTGTGCTGTGCATGCTCTTGGGACCTAGTCATTATGGGAAACACCTGATACTGATTTGAGCACAATCAGCATGCGCATATATGGACACTGTTTTCACAGAGGCTTTGTGAAGTATTATCATTATCATGGCCATGTTTGTTTCTAGCCATGTTTATAATGCTGTTTAAATAATCTGCTTTATGATTCTGTTTTGCTTTCATTTGTGTTTTGTTTTTGTAAATATCAAGCCTGCTAATAAACACTCCTCCTGCACTTAGACCCATCTACTGCTGTTTATCTTGTAGTGTCCTGATCCCCAGATCTTTAACCCAGCCACATATAAAAAGTTGTATGCCTCCATGCTCTTCCAGGTTTTCATCTGTTTGTCCATGTAGAATGATGTCTGCAGCACCAGGTAGTTTGAGATGTCTGGGAAATCAATGGATGGATAATTTTCCAACTCATAGGAAAAATCCTTCTTTGTTAGCATGTAAGAATCTATCCCATTCAGTGGTTTCTGTATCCACTTCTTTTGAGTGTACTTATTGGTTTTAGTAACTTGCTTGTTTGCTGTACACAAACAGCAATAAATTCTTGTATTAATCAACCAGACTCCACTTTTGGATCATTAATCCCTTTTGACTGAGAATGCCTTGAGTGCATGGTTTGACTTCTGGCACATCCATACAGTTTTAAATACAATATCTACAATTAAAAACAGTTGGTTTTCATTGCATTTATTTAATTTCTGTGCTCCCATCTGTAACAGGGAATGATTTTGCATCCCATTAAAACACTTTACAATAGATTATTAATGTTGTGGATAGACCCTTTTCACGTGACATCACGACAAACGCGGCCGCCATTTTGGACATGAACTACCAGTAGTCTACCACAGCCAACAACGAGGAACGACGGCGAAGCATCGAAAAGAATATAGCCATCAAAGAAAGTTTTTACTTTCAGCAAGACTTCCATCATGCCATTATATTGTTGTGCACCTGGATGTAGTAACCATCAATACACAAGGCAAGATTTATCATTTTATCGGATCCCGACAGATGCTGACCGACGGAGAAGATGGATGGTCTCTAAAATATTGGCAAAATGATGTTTATTGACATAGCAATTGTGTGTAACAGGAAGCATTTGCATATCCGAAGTGTTGTGTTTACATCAAAGATAAAATAAACCGATATGACAAAGACTGCTGCTGCCAGGTTGGGGACACAAACTAGTAGAAAGGAAGTGTGCCAACAGACTTCCTTTGTGGTCGATTCTGCTTTAAGGTAAGATGCATTTAATTATTTGTCTGCTGTGGGTTTGGAATTGGTAGCCTGACCGATTCGTTCATGTTTGTGGTGCCATTTGTTTGTTGACGCGTGTTGAAATGGAAGATTGGTTGTTGACATGATTTCCAGTGATGCTTTGGTGCTGCTGTGGATCAGATGTGTTGAGTAGCCTGACTGTTTTTTTTTTCTTGCGTGTGGTATCATTGTTGATGTGAGGTTGTTTTTTGAACATGCCAATGTGGACATGATTTCCCCTGATGAGTTATGACTTCAGACGCGATGCGTGTGTGGAGGTGTGGAGTCCGCGTGATATGTGCGTAAGATAGGCTTCTCATGTGTTTGGAGATCCGCGCTCTGAGGCAAGCGCAAGCACACCCCCCTCAAGGGAAAAAAAGGGACCCCCCCCGAAAATATCGGCATAGTTCGAACACTGGGTTGGAGAAAGTAATGGCAAATAGTGAGTGCACAAACCATAGAAGGTAAACTGTACACAGCGCCAGGGCAGTGTGATGGTATGTCTACTTTTAGATTGTGTTAGCTTATCAATGAACACACTTGTCACTCGACGAGTTTCACGTCTTTACGACGGATACTTAAATGTGTGTTAGGTATTATTGTTGCAGTCTAAGCAGTCATTGTAGCAGCTAGATGAGTGAGAACCGAAAGGGTCTGTGCCATAAACCGTTATTTCTTCATGTCCAAAATGGTGGTCGCGTTTACGAAGGTCACGTGAGTGAAAAGGGTCTATATAGAAGTTCTGACTGGAGCAACACACCACCAGGAAACAAAGTTTCAATCAATATTCAGTTTATTGTTTATTGTCTTTCACAAAGTTCAGTTAATGAGTGTTTTGGTGATCATCATGATGAATGCCATGGTTCTAAAATAAAGGAAATATCAAAATTGTTCAAAAAAATCTGTGGCAGTGGGGTCGTGGCCAAGCGTCAGTTTGTGAATGGAAGGCGGGGTCAGGGAAGGTGAGTGGCCAAGTTGTTACACCTGTTGTCAATTAATGTGTGTGTGTGTTGCAGTGATGGTGGAGCATAAAAGGAGTAGGAGAGCAGAGAAGAGTGCCTGGGACCAGAACATGACTGCGTGTGTGTATGTGAGTGGCCTAGAGTGAGCCACGTGAAGCTGAAAAGCTGTTAATAAATGTGTGTGTGTGTGTGTGTGTGTGTGTGTGTGTGTGTGTGTGTGTGTGTGAACATTATCTCCTGCCTGCCACACTTCTATACTCCAACCACATCAGGAAAACTATTACAGTGGTGCCGAAACCCAGGAGTACTGAAGGGAGCCAGCCCATGGAGTCCTCCAAGGACTTCATCCATGCCCTCACTACCACTCAGCAGAACCAGCATCAAGTGCTGACTGCCTTCTGGAAGGACCAGGAACAATGCTTTGGAGCCTTGGTACTGGCCCAGCAGGAAGATCGCCAGGCATTCCGGCACCTGCTTGCGTCAGCTCGGTCCTCGACCACCACTGCAGCGGACCCTCCCCACCTCACCCTAACAAAGATGGGCCTGCATGATGATCCAGAAGCCTTCCTAGCGCTCTTTGAGCAAGCAGCCGAAGCATGGGGGTGGCTGGTCGAGCAGCGCTCAGCGTGCCTACTTTTGCCTTTGACTGGTGAGGTGCAGCTCGCCACACTGCAGCTCCCCACCAACAGCCAGCTCATATACGCTGACTTGAAGCAAGCTGTCCTACAGCGTGTTGCCACTCCCTAGAACAACAGTATCAGTGCTTCCGGACGCTGAAGTTGGAGGAGGTCGGCTGGCCGTTCATGTTTGGCCAACAGCTCCGGGATGCCTGCCGGCAGTGGCTGAGGGCGGTTGACCATGACGCCGAGGGAATCATCGACCTGGTGACACTGGAGCAGTTCACCATGTGACTTTTGGGAGGAATGGCAGAGTGGGTCCAGTGTCATCGCCTGGCGTTGCTGGAACAAGCCATCGAACTGGTGGAGGACCACCTGGCAGCAGTTCCGATGGTAGGAGGATATGTTGCCTCTTTTCCTTTTTTCTCTCCTTCCCCCTCCCTTTCTTCTTCCCTTCCCCACCCTGTTCCCCTACTGCGGAGGCATGGGCCGGCTCCCCCCCATCCAGCCCGATGAACCTGTGGTGTCCTTCCATTGTTCCCTTCCATGTCTGTGTTGTCTCCCCCTCAGGTGAGTGATGCCCATAACACTGGTGCAGAGGGAAAGCCTGGGCTGGTCTACTGGTGCTGTGGGAAGTCAGGACATCTTCAAAGTCAGTGCTCCACGATGGAGGTGGGAGCAGTGGTCCAGATCCCTGACACACCAGAGACCTCCTTCGATCAGGTCGGAGTGTATCATATACCAGTAAGTGTACAAGGGGATACGTATCACGCATTGGTGGATTCCGGCTGTAACCAGACCTCAATCCACCAAAGTCTGGTGCAAGGTGAGGCACTGGGGAGAGCACAAGTGGTGAAGTTGCTGTGTGTGCATGGGGATGTTCACAACTACCCATTAGTGTCCATCCACATTCTATTTTGGGGAGAAAAGCATAGAATAAAGGTGGCGGTTAATCCTCATCTCACCCACTTGCTGATTTTGGGGACTGATTGGCCAGGGTTTAAAGAACTGATGGAACACATAGTAAGAGATGGGTCCTGCATTAGTAGGTCACAGGAAGATCCCAGTCTAAGGGATGAGTGCTGCATGACAGGTTACATAGTGGTGGCCACTAGACTTTTGGATATTGTCTATGATAATCAGGGCTCTCCTTTGTTGGTGGTTACTATTTCAGTTTGAGCACTTAGGCAGTTGAAGTGAATGGTCTGAAATGAACACCCTTATAATCATGTTGCCCACTTAGGCCATACTTTGCATGAAGAGGTTGTGGATTATAGCACTGCTATTTATAAGAGACTCCATGCACACAGTTCAACAAATACACTGCCAGACTGACATTTCTCTGCATGTCAGAGAAAGAAATGTTTGTCTCTAGATGTATTACATATGGTCAATGAGTGCAATCAAAATTAAGTGTACAAAATAGGATTGCCCTTGGTCTGCTGTATTTGCTGGTCTTATTGACAAACATAAATCACAGCAAGACTACTGATCTTAGGGTTAAATGTGATGAAAGCTTAAATATTCATTTGATCAAAACTAAATATTCTTAATGACTTGAGAACCATGATTTTAAAAATGCCTAAGGTGGACAACCATTTCCTATGGGAAAAAAGACAATCAGCTTTACACAGGGATCCAGACTCCATTTCTCATCACCCACGGTCACGATCACATGCATCTTCACCTGGCGACTGATTACACACACCTGGACTTCATCAAGCATAAATAGCCCAGACCCAACACACAATCTTGGGCTGTGTTCAGATTGCCCACTTGTCCGCCCACCCACCCTACCACACATTCACTCACTATGTAGTGTTCGCTACATAGATCCCTCACTATGGGATAAGAGCAGACAGCTGTTGATACATTTAAGACATTACGGGGATGTTAAACTGCTAAATAATTATGCACCAGATATTCATTATTATTATCTCTATCACATAAATTACCAGAACTTGGACACCAATGTTGCTATTTTTGGATAAGTACTTGTTGTAATTGACATATCTTCAAAATGTGGAAAAATAATAAATACAACTTTTATAAAACGATACAACTAATGTGATAGGTCGCAATGCATGAGGGTGGTTCTCCACTATAGTTGCAAATTGGGATATGGACCTTGAGCAAACTGATAAGTTCATAAGGCAGAATTCTGGTAGCCAATTTTGGAGTTTTATCAAAGTATCTTCTTATTGCTCGATATGGCAAAATTCAAGGTCAAAGGTCAAGGTCATTTCAAGGTCAAGGTTGCCCTTGTCCCTGTCAGTACACAAACAGGTCTCTGAAATGCCTAATAAATCCATAATCTCTGACCAAAATCAAAATGTAATTGACCCCAATTACAAATCTGGGCCTTATTATAAATAATTATATTTGAAAATGTATATTTATCACAATAGAACAATAAATATATGTATTAAAAGGGTGCAGCATTTGTGTACTGACAGCATGTTTGTGTACTGACATGTTCAAAAATAAGACAACGAAGTTGATTATTTGAGCAGAACAGTAATAGATTTAATTTTTGAACCTCAAAAATGGCAACAACATTAACCATGTGTTAACAAAATTAGGAACAAAACATATAAGAACCTAAGGCAACATTTCATGACACCAATTATAAAGTAGCCTAATTAACATTTCCTCACTTTTCTAAATTTGCCCGTGCTTTTGACATTTTAGTCAATCCAAACAATGTCCAAATTCATGACTACACCAGGCGCTAGATAAATGTCCCAATCACTACACCAAATCTGGGTGATTTTTTTACTAGTTGGGTCCATGTAGATGTAGGAATCATCATGTGCCTAGAGTTCTTGGAATTTCTGGTGACGGGGACACTATCAGAAATTGACTAGGCCTAATCAGAAAACCTTTAAAGATATCCTGGTAGGATACATGTACTAGGTATAGGCCTATATACTAGTAGGTTGACAAAAGGGATCGAGAGACATCAAACTGTCATCCTATCAAATTGGTCAATACACTAACACAATAGTCAGTACACAAACAGACCCCGGTGTTAGTGTATGGACAAATAGTTCATCATCTGGTCACCAGGGTGCAGATGTGTATATGATGCCTGTGCATTGTAGTCTAGTTGAAAGGTCTTCTAACTCACATTCATGGCACAAACATGTTTTCATGACAAAGCTGGGCCTACATCATTCTAGAAGTGTTAGTGTATTGACTGCTATTATAAATTCTGTTAAAAATTGCCATACAAACCTGAACAATGCTGGAAAACTACCACAATATGAAATTCAATGTTTCCCTCCCTTGAACTTGTGGGATTCCCACAATGCACTGCAGTCATCTCATTAGAATAGTTCTGTCCATTTTCCCCAGGTGTCTCTAGTTAGTACTGTTAGTGTATTATGATATATGAGACACGCATTTTGGATCCCCTTGGGTATTTCCAATGAAAAATTCTACCAACACTATTATATTTGAGTGGATACAATTTAATATAAATTAATTTTTATAATCAATAGGAAGGCATATGAACACAGACACCCTGATTTTATTTAAAGGCCTGGTCTCAGAATACTTGTTAAGTGAGGTGACACCAATTTGCAACTATAGTGGAGAACCACCCACGCAGGTCTAGGTTAGCTGATATAGGGTATAGCTTCTGTACACTACATTTTGGTGTGCCTCACAACAGTTTTGTAGGGCACAAATAATAAATGCAATTTACATTTCAGAATTTGAACAGAACTACAAAATGGCTGATTTTGTAGTTATAGTGGACTATAGAGTTGGTGAGTGGATGTTCCGAACACAGCATTGGTCTGAGGTTGTGTCACACTGAAATCAACACTTTGTATTATTTTGTGCATACAAACAAGTTGATATTGCTCTAATTTTCTTCCTTTCTTTTTTTTCTATTTTTGCCCTTGAAAGTCTATTTGTTGATCATTTGAAACAAGCTTGGATTTTAACTTTTTGTTAATTTGTCTGCCAGTTGCAATAAAGCCAACATGCACTTGCAACCATCTCTGTCACATCATGTTGTTGAGCATTTCATGATATCAAAATAAAGGATTCCTCCTTTGCAGCAGAGAAACACATCAATGAACATGACATTAATGATATCTCTGATTGCATTGTTGTTTATTTATTTGTTTATTTATTGCTACAGAAGCAATGAAATGAGGAAGCTTAAGGAAAAACAGCTCATTTACACTCTCAGAAGGCATGTGATGTTTTGTTAACAATATTCAGATCATCACCCTATTTGAAATATCAACTGGTTTCACCTCCTACATTCTCAGAAGATTTATGTTAAAGAACACATATGAGGTGATAATTATGGCCTTGTTCTTTGTTCAGTCCAAATTAGACACTTATACATAGCTTATTCACTATGCATTTAGCCTTATTCAGTATGCCCTACAATAGTACATAATTAAATATCTACTGTCTGAAATAACCAATAATTAAATTATTTGCAGTAATGCACTAGAAACACTAAGGCTTTTTTTATGCAAATCATTGAGCATGACTTAAGCTTCTTATCACATTTTTACTAATGTATAATTTGCATCAAGTTATTTCTATATTTTCTAAACAGTGTCAAGTGAATGCGACAGTTTATTATTTTAGGGCTAATAAGAGTTCAGAAAGTCACTAATACTTCAGGATATAGTAAAGCCCTGTGATTACCTGATGACTTGTCCAGGGTGTACCCTGCCTTTCGCCCGTAGTCAGCTGGGATAGGCTCCAGCTTGCCTGCGACATTGTAGAACAGGATAAAGTGGCTAGAGATAATGAGATGAGATATTGTAAAGTATTGTTACATATTGTAAAGTAAAATTTGAGTCATCACTAGTCATGGTCTAAGTGTTTTGAAAAAAAGTTCAATAAATGATTTTGCATTGGGGTGGCATGGGGGTGTAGTGGTTAGCACTGTCACCTCACACAGGGTCTCCGCGGATCCTTAAAAAGTCTTATTTTTAATATGTGTTTTTTAAGGTCTTAAAAAGCATTATATTTCGCTATTTTTTGAGCTATGGTATTAAATTTCACATGGGAGGTATTAAATTTCATCCGGGTAGCCTACGGTAAATGAAAAAAAAAACATATGTCTGGATTTTTTTTTCCGCGCTAACGTTATTTATTCAACCAGCGTCGTTTGTTATCAAGATGCTGAACAAGTAGCACAAGAGCCGTTGTGTGTCTAGCACTAGTTCTAATAGCGCAGGAACCACGCCACTGGGGGCAGTGTGTTCTTTTATCCATGTAGTAGACAGTGATGGGAATAACGGCGTTAGAAATAAACGGCGTTACTAACGGCGTTACTTTTTTTTAGTAACGAGTAATCTAACTAATTACTTTTTACATCGTTATAACGCCGTTCCCGTTACTTACAATAAAATACTATGCGTTACTTTATTAAACCTGTTCTCATCTGGCACGCTGCTCGTTCAGCCTTTCTTTACTCTGCTTTCGTGTGGGGCGGGGAGACACGAGACAACGGCACAGTAAGCCAATCAGAGTAGATTTGGACAACATACGTAGGTAGGCCACGCCTACTGCACTACTGCGCGCTCTTTCAATCGGAAGACACAGCGATGGCGAGCGGTCAGCCCAGCACTGCGCTTTCACATTGGAAATACAGCCAGGACTTTTCATTACTTGAAATAAAAGGCAAGAGTGTTTACGTGCAATACACATTATGTCGAGGAACAAAGTGTTTGTCCTCGTCAGTGGCCAGTAATTAGTAACAATTTTAATAACTACAGAAATATATTACATTTGATAGATGTCTTATCTCACATTGTCCCACAAAAATATTAATATAGTGTAGATAACATTACTAATTGGTTCTGTTAAGTGTCCATTTCAGTCATTAAACACATTTAACATTCACTTTTATTATGATTACACTAATTGAATTTGATTTTTTTTTGAGGGGGAACAAAATGTAACGGAATAATTACTTTCTCTGGTAATTAGTTACTTTTATGACAAAGTAACTCCGTTACTAACTCAGTTACTTTTTGGGAAAAGTAACTAGTAACTATAACTAATTACTTTTTGAAAGTAACGTGCCCAACACTGGTAGTAGAACCATTGAGAGTAGAGCAGACGAGGAAGAAGTGGTTGAACTTGAACATGAACGGAGATGGGGAAGTGTAAGTTTAGTAACAAGTGGCTTGAGGAGCCAAAATACAAAAGTTGGCTAACAACAGCAACTTCAGAATATGAAGCGAGATGTAAGGTATGTCGGAAAGACATCAAGTTAACAACAATGGGCTGTAAAGCCCTTGACGCTCACTCGAAAGGGGAAAAGCATATGCGCTATGCTGCTAGTCGGGCAACAACAGTCCCCAGAGGCAGTTCGATCAGTAGTCAAACTTCCTTGCTTCCTCACTGTTTGTTCATGGCAGTACCCTACTATTAAAATATTGAGAAAGCAGTTAATGTTCTGTTTTGTTAACTGAAGATCAATTTGTTTCCTCACTGTTTGTTTACAGCAGTACCCTACTATTAAAATATCGAGAAGGCAGCTAATGTTCTGTTTTGTAAACTGAAGATGCACATTTTTTATAAAAAAAAATGCTTTGAACTTAACCTAGAGTGTGCTTTTTTTTTTTTTTTACTGTACGTATTTGTTCCGCGGTAGTGGTCTTATTTTTTATACTCAGTGGTCTTAAAATGGTCTTAAAAAGTATTATTTTTGCTGGTCAGAAATGTGCAGAGACCCTGCTCACAGAAAGAGGTTCAAGCCCAGTGGCCAACGAGGGCCTTTCTGTGTGGAGTTTGCATGTTCTCCCTGTGTCTGCATGGGTTCCCTCCAGGTGCTCCGGTTTCCTCTGCAGTCCAAAGACATGCAGCTTAGGCTAACTGGTGGCTCTAAATTGACCATAGGTGTGAATGTGAGTGTGAAGGGTTGTTTGTCTCTGTGTTAGCCCTGCAATGACCTGACAACTTGTCCAGGGTATACCCCGCCTCTTGCCCATAGTCAACTGGGATAGGCTCCAGCTTGCCTGCGACCCTGCACAGGATAAGCAGCTACAGATAATGGATGGATGTATTTTGCATTAGGTGGTGGCACAGTGGTGTAGTCGTTAGCACTGTCTTCTCACAGCAAGAAGGTCCTGGGTTCAAGCCCAGTGGCTGATGGGGGCCTTTCTGTATGGAGTTTGTATGTTCTCCCTGTGTCTGCGTGGGTTTCCTCCAGGTGCTCCGGTTTCCCCCACTGTCCAAAGACATGCAGATTAGGTTAATTGGTGGCTCTAAATTGACCATATATGAATGAGTGTGAATGGTTGTTTGTCTCTGTGTCAGCCCTGCGATAACCTGGCGACTTGTCCAGGGTGTACCCTGCCTCTCGCCCATAGTCAGCTGGGATAGGCTCCAGCTTGCCTGCGATCCTGCACAGGATAAGTAGCTATGGATAATGGATGGATGGATTTTGCATTAGACATTCAAGACAAATGTACTTTATTTGGGTTGGTAAATACTGGCACTAATACTGTATGTCAATATTTGTTCCAAGAAGAATCACAGGGTGAACACTTTACAACTGCACCATTCATTGACATATTAGCTGATATTAAAACAAATGTTTTGCTTGTGGTTCACTGGTTGGTTGAGTCAAGTCACTTTTTATGTATAGGCCAAAATGCTTCACAGTAGATAATGTCATTTGAGGATTTAAAAGCATAGTAGGTGATTTTGGAGAAACCAGTAAGAGTATGCTAGATTTTGAAAGTATCCAACTGAAAAATCCCAGCCCTTCCCTTCAGACTTCCTTCAAAGCCAGTCTGCCAAAACACATAAACATACACTGACTGATTACTCTCTTGTGGGAGAGGAACACAGCACATTGTTATCAAATCAAACTAATAAAAATCCCCCACAAAACAGGTAACTCTCTTAGTTGTCGCTATTGTTGAAAAGTCTTACAGATGTTCACTTTGGGAAGACCTCTTGCTTTTGCTGCCTTAACATGTGAGTCAAAAGGCCCTACTTCCCACTTATGAAGTCATTAAGTCATGTTTGCCATACTCAAGTGGTTTGTTGTAAGAGAAAAATAAAAATAGCAGATGCAAGATTCCTATTCACTAGTTTCTTGGTGAAATCCTACATTGATTCCATAATGCACAAGCTTAATAGCATGTCAAGTAAAGTGTATGCAGATTACAGATAGTTGCACTGCAAAAATAATCAATTACATGCCATCCATGACTGAGAATGTCCTCTGCTCGACCATGATTAAAGGTTGAAGGTCATCCCAATTCGGGAACTCTGGAACCAAAATTATTTCCAAAGTTCCCACTTGAAATTATGAGTTGAGGGAGTGTTCATGTGCAACTTCTAAGTTGGCAACTTGCAGTTCCCATAATTGAGAACATGTGAAGGCAGCATTTATCCAACTTCTTTTTCATAAAAGACTTTTCTAATTTAGTCTTTCTTTTCGTGCTGTGTTTAGCAGTGTAAGTTATTGTAGGTACAGTGGTGCTTGAAAGTTTGTGAACCCTTTAGAATTTTCTATATTTCTGCATAAATATCATCAGATTTTCACACAAGTCCTAAAAGTAAATAAAGAGAACCCAGTTAAACAAATGAGACAAAAATATTATACTTGGTCATTGATTTATTGAGGAAAATGATCCAATATTACATATCTGTGAGTGGCAAAACTATGTGAACCTCTAGGATTAGCAGTTAATTTGAAGGTGAAATTAAAGTCAGGTGTTTTCAATCAATGGGATGACAATCAGGTGTGAGTGGGCACCCTGTTTTATTTAAAGAACAGGGATCTATCAAAGTCTGATCTTCATAACATGTTTGTGGAAGTGTATCATGGCATGAACAAAAGAGATTTCTGAGGACCTCCGAAAAAGCATTGTTGATGTTCATCAGACTGGAAAAGGTTACAAAACCATCTCTAAAGAGCTTGGACTCCACCAATCCACAGTCAGAGAGATTGTGGACAAATGAAGGAAATTCAAGACCATTGTTACCCTTCCCCAGGAGTGGTCGACCAACAAAGATCACTCCAAGAGCAAGGTGTGTAATAGTCAGCAAGGTCACAAAGGACCCCAGGGTGACTTCTAAGCAACTGAAGGCCTCTCTCACATTGGCTAATGTTAATGTTCATGAGTCCACCATCAGAACACTGAACAACAATGGTGTGCATGGCAGGGTTGCAAGGAGAAAGCCACTGCTCTCCAAAAAGAACATTGCTGCTCATCTGCAGTTTGCTAAAGATCACATTGACAAGCCAGAAGGTTATTGGAAAAATGTTTTGTGGATGGATGAGACCAAAATAGAACTTTTTGGTTTAAATGAAAAACATTATGTTTGGTGCAAGGAAAACACTGCATTCCAGCATAAGAACCTTATCCCATCTGTGAAACATAGTGGTGGTAGTATCATGGTTTGGGCCTTTTTTGCTGCATCTGGGCCAGGATGGTTTGCCATCATTGATGGAATAATGAATTCTGAATTATACCAGCGAATTCTAAAGGAAAATGTCAGGACATCTGTCCATGAACTGAATCTCAAGAGAAGTTGGGTCATGCAGCAAGACAACGACCCTAAGTGCACAAGTCATTCTACCAAAGAATGGTTAAAGAAGAATAAAGTTCATGTTTTGGAATGGCCAAGTCAAAGTCCTGACCTTAATCCAATCAGAATATTGTAGAAGGACCTGAAGCGAGCAGTCCATGTGAGGAAACCCACCAACATCCCAGAGTTGAACCTGTTCTGTATGGTGGAATGGGCTAAAGTCCCTCCAAGCTGGTGTGCAGGACTGATCAACAGTTACCAGAAACGTTTAGTTGCAGTTATTGCTGCACAAGGGGGTCACACCAGTGTCAGGACAAACAGACAAGGACCCAAGAGTGCAGGTTAAATGTTGAGTTTATTGATAGCAGGGGAAAGGGAGTATGTGTAGCTCAGTGGCAGGAGAACTGAGAGGTAGAGATGGCTGGTGGGAGCGTGGTGGTGGCATCTGAGGTCTCCCATCCAAGTACTAACCAGGCCAGGCCCTGCTTAGCTTCTGAGATCAGCCAGGATCAGGTGTTGTCAGAGTGGTTTGGCTGTCAGCTTACAGCACTTGGTGTTCAGGCAGTCTCTCAGTGAGCAGTCTCTCAGCAGGCAGACAGGACAGCATGACAGACAGGAGTTTGGGAACAGGCTGAAACACAGAGTCACAGGTCAGGTAGCGAGAATGGGGACAGAAATGCAGGGTCAGGTTATTCGGGCTGAAGAGTAGACGGAGTCGATGCTTTCAGGGTTGGCAGCGGGGAGTCAGATTGGGCTTGCCATCAAATGAGGGAACCATACTTTGCAGACGATCTGACACTGAAGCTTGGGAGGACTGCAGTTTAAATAGACAGAGAAGGCAGCAGGTGATAGGCAACAGCCAATGACAGCCACTGAAAGTCAATGAGAGTAAATTGGCAGCAGGTGAGCCTGATAGGGAAGGAGCATGCGGGCGTGGCAGGTGATACTGAGTGGAGTGAAGTGGAATGTTACCTGATGAGAGGAAAACCACAGGTAGGACCATGACAGAAGCCCCCCTCAAGGGACGGCTCCAGAAATCCCTAGACACAGACCCACCAAGACGGGCGGGAGGAGGGGAAATACTGGTGGAGGGTCAGAATTCCTCTGACCGGTCAGTGTCCATTGCCTCCGCACCATCTTCACTGTTGGAAGACTCGTCATCCAAGGGCCCCCGCCCAGGATTCGGTTCAGAGTCCGTCTCGGACACTGGAGCAGGGGTGGTGGCAGGGTCCGGATGTGGATCCGCCCGGGGAGAACCCCTACGTCGACCCCGTCGGATGGAGGGCTGGTCAGGGCGTAGGCGATGGAAGTCGGCGATGAGGGCCGGATCCAAAATCCTTCCAGTGGGGACCCATGCCCTCTCCTCAGGACCATAACCCTCCCAGTCTACCAAGTATTGGATGCCCCTACCCCTTCGTCGAGAGCGGAGCAGTCGCCAGACCATGTAGACTGGTCCACCATCAATGAAGCGTGGAGGAGGAGGCGGCGGTGTTACCGGGACCAGGGGGCTCTCATACACCGGTTTGAGTTTGGAGACGTGGAAGGTGGGATGTATTTTCATGGTCTTGGGCAGCAGCAGCTGAACTGCCATTGGACTGATGACCTTCTGTATGGGAAAGGGTCCGATGTAGCGATGCGCCAATTTGCATGACTCCACCCGCAGTGGTAGGTCTCGAGCAGACAACCATACCTTCTGGCTGACATGGTAAACGGGTGCAGGGGTCCTCCGCCGGTTAGCCCCAATAGCATAGCTGGTACTGGACTTCAGGAGTGTGATGCGGGCCTGGGCCCATGTGCGGCGGCAGCGGCGGGCATAGGCGAGAGCAGACGGGCAGGTGGCATCTCCCTCCTGGCTGGCAAACAGAGGTGGTTGATATCCATACACACACTGGAAGGGGGAGAGTCTGGTGGCAGAACTGGTGAGGGAGTTGTGGGCATATTCCACCCAGAGCAGATGTTGAGCCCAGGCGTGGGGGTTGCGTAAAGCCACACACCTAAGTGCCTTCTCCAGTTCCTGGTTCATGCGCTCCGTTTGGCCATTTGACTGTGGGTGAAACCCAGATGACAGACTGGCAGTGGCCCCAAGGAGGTGGCAGAATTCTTTCCAGAAACTGGCAGAGAACTGTGGTCCCCGGTCAGACACGATATCCCTGGGCAGGCCGTGGACTCGAAAGACGTGTTCTAAGATGACCCGGGCAGTCTCCTTCGCAGTTGTCAGTTTAGGGAGAGGCACAAAGTGGGTCATCTTACTGAAGCGGTCCACAATGGTGAGGATGACCGTATTACCTTCTGACGGAGGAAGACCAGTAACAAAATCCAGGGAGACATGGGACCAGGGATGCATGGGTACTGGCAGGGGCTGGAGTAACTCGGCTGGGGGCTGACTGGGGGATTTGTGCTGGTTGCAAGTGGGGCAGGCTCTCACAAAATCCTGGATGTCCTTCCTCATCAACGGCCACCAGAACCGCTGAGACAGCAGATGGAGGGTGCGTGTGACCCCGGGGTGACAGGCCAGGTGGGAGTCATGTCCCCATTGAATCACCTGAGACCTCAGACTGGCTGGGACATAGAGACGGTTGGAGGGGCAAGCGCTGGGGCTTGGCTGGTTCCTGATGGCTTCTCGAACCTGCTCCTTGATGTCCCAGGTCAGGGCAGCAATGACACAGGGGCTTGGGAGGATGGGTGTTGATTCCTCCTTGGATGCCTCATCCTTCTGAAACATCCGGGAGAGTGCATCGGGCTTGATGTTGCGGGAGCCAGGATGGTAGGAAAGGACAAAGTTGAATCAGGTGAAGAATAATGACCACCGGTGCTGGCGGTAGTTTAGCCTCCTGGCTGTCCAGATATACTCCAGGTTTTTGTGGTCAGTCCAGACCACAAATGGAACCTTAGACCCCTCCAACCAGTGGCGCCACTCCTCGAGGGCGAGCTTGACAGCCAGTAGCTCGCGGTTGCCGATGTCGTAGTTGCTTTCTGCTGGGGTCAGTCTTCGGGAGTAGAAGGCACAGGGGTGCATTTTGCCATCCTCTGCTGCTCGCTGGGAAAGCACAGCCCCGACTCACACATCCGAAGCATCTACCTCCACCACAAACTGCCGCTCGGTGTCAGGCATCCGGAGGATGGGAGCTGAAGTGAAACGGGCCTTGAAGGTTTCGAAGGCTTTGTCAGCTGCTGCAGTCCATTGAAAAGGCTGTTTGATGCTGGTCAGTGCGGTGAGTGGGGCTGCCATGGTGCTGTAGCCCCGAATGAATCTCCTATAAAAGTTGGCAAACCCCAGGAACTGCTGCAGTTTCTTATGGATCTCTGGAGCCGGCCATGACGTCACTGCCGACACCTTCGCAGGGTCCATTTGAATGCTGCCCTCGGTCACCACATATCCCAGGAACGAGACAGACTGAGCATGGAACTCGCACTTCTCTGCTTTCACAAACAGTGAGTTTTCAAGCAGGTGGCGCAGGACCAACTGGACATGGTGGGTGTGTTCTGACAGGGTTTTTGAGAAGATCAAAATATCGTCCAAGTAAACGAAAACAAACTTATTGAGCATGTCTCTGAGGATGTCATTTACCAGTGCCTGGAACACTGCTGGGGCATTGGTGAGACCGAATGGCATGACCAGATATTCATAATGTCCCATCGGGGTGTTGAACGCAGTCTTCCACTCGTCGCCTTCTCTCACTCGCACCAGATGGTAAGCGTTCTGGAGATCTAGCTTGGTGAACACTGTGGCCCCCTGCAGCAGTTCAAAGGCAGAGGAGAGTAGTGGCAGAGGGTAGCGGTTCTTAACTGTAATGTCGTTCAAGCCCCGGTAATCTATGCATGGGTGAAGAGAACCATCCTTCTTGCCCACGAAGAAGAATCCTGCTCTGGCAGGAGAGGACGATGGATGGATTATGCCAGCAGCCAGAGAGTCGTTTATGTAGTCTTCCATGGCCTTTCTTTCCGGGGCTGACAGGGAGTAAAGACGGCCCTTCGGGGGTGCGGTGCCTGGCAGGAGGTCAATGGTGCAGTCGTATGGTCAGTGTGGGGGCAGAGACGTGGCCTTGGACTTGTTGAACACCTCTCTTAGGTTGTGATAGCAAACAGGAACCTTGGATATGTTGGGGGTTGCTCATGGGAAACGAGCTCGTCCTTGACGTAGTCCGCCAAACTGTGGAGGAAGGCGTCCACTAGTGCCGCCATGTTCCACGAACTGCGCCTCGCCAGGGTACGAAAGTCGATGGAGTAGTCCGCCACTATCCGGTTGCCCTGACGAATACTCATCAGTGTTCGTGACGCCTCTGTTCTTGACAAGCCCAGGTCGAACACCTTTAACATCTCCTCGGTGAAGGCGGCACAGGCTGGGGTCTGCCAGTCAAACTCTGCTGTCCCCCACAACCGAGCCCGGCCGGTCAGGTGAGTGATGACATACCCCACCTTGGCTCCCTCCGCCGAGAAGGTCCTGGGTTGCAGAGAAAACTGGATATGGCAGCTGGTCAGGAAGGGCCGGACCTGGTTTGGGTCACCATTGAAACGTTCTGGATTACCAATCTTCGGTTCCGGGTCACCGGGAGCTAGAGGCTGTGCCTCCAGGACTGGAGAAACTGGATTTCGAGGGGAAGCCACAGCAGAGGGGCTGGGTGGTGCAGGCGGAGCTGGAGCGGATGGAGTGGTGAGGTTGGTGAGTACTTGCAGGACTTGGGTTAGCTGATGCTGCTGAAGCTGTTGGTGGCCAAGCTGGAGCAGAGATGCAATGTCGCCAGACATGCAGTTTATGTCTCCCTCTGTGCGTTCCAGTCGCTGCAGAGCAGTAATTTTGGGCTCAACCCCCATGCTGGTCGGGAAGGGCGCTGGGTCCATGATGGTCAGATCGTTCTGTCAGGACAAACAGACAAGGACCCAAGAGCACAGGTTAAATGTTGAGTTTATTGATAGCAGGGGAAAGGGAGTATGTGTAGCTCAGTGGCAGGAGAACTGAGAGGTAGAGATGGCTGGTGGGAGCGTGGTGGTGGCATCTGAGGTCTCCCATCCAAGTACTAACCAGGCCAGGCCCTGCTTAGCTTCTGAGCTCAGCCAGGCTCAGATGTTGTCAGAGTGGTTTGGCTGTCAGCTTACAGCACTTGGTATTCAGGCAGTTTCTCAGCGAGCAGTCTCTCAGCAGGCAGACAGGACAGCACGACAGACAGGAGTTTGGGTACAGGCTGAAACACAGAGTCACAGGTCAGGTAGCGAGAACAGGGACAGAAATGCAGGGTCAGGTTATCAGGGCTGAAGAGTTGACGGAGTCGATGCTTTCAGGGTCGGCAGCGGGGAGTCAGATTGGGCTTGCCATCAAATGAGGGAACCATACTTTGCAGACGATCTGACACTGAAGCTTGGGAGGACTGCAGTTTAAATAGACAGAGAAGGCAGCAGGTGATAGGCAACAGCCAATGACAGCCACTGAAAGTCAATGAGAGTAAATTGGCAGCAGGTGAGCCTGATAGGGAAAGAGCATGTGGGTGTGGCAGGTGATACTGAGTGGAGTGAAGTGGAATGTTACCTGATGAGAGGAAAACCACAGGTAGGACCATGACAACCATATACTGAAAGCAAAGGTTCACATACTTTTGCAACTCGCAGATATGTAATATTGGATCATTTTCCTCAATAAAAAAATGACGAAGTATAATATTTTTGTTTTATTTGTTTAACTGGGTTCTCTTTACCTACTGTTAGGACTTGTTTGAAAATCTGATGATGTTTTAGGTCATATTTATGCAGAAATATAGAAAATTCTAAAGGGTTCACAAACTTTCAAGCATTGTATAATGTTAAGTATAACAGGAAATGTTGGCTGCCCGTAATGATTGTGACTTTGTGGAGTTGGCGCATGCGCATTCTGTGCTACGCACTTCCTGGTTTCCAAGTTGTTTGCGACGAGTCTTTTTTCCGCAAGTGTTGGCATTAATCACTAATCTTTTTTTTTCCTACAAATAATTTTCCAGTATCCTCTTCATTTTTTATCGTACTTTCGCTTTCCTTTTTTTCTCCCTTATTTTCGGAAGAACGCCAAAACCAGAAACTTTCTTTTTTCTCCTCCTGCGTAAAGACCACAAGTGGAGGCCATCCACATCGGATCTGCTTTAATATCAACAGATCTTTCAACTTTCATCGCGCTTACAACATTCCGGAGGAGATAGCGAGGGCACCGGGGTCTCCGTGGATTGTTATAGGGTCTGGCAGACGAAGAAGGCAGAGACGCAAGAGGAAGCAAAAATGGGGCTGCAGAGCGGGCCTGCTGAACAAGCTCAGGAAACAGCCACTCAAACCTCTGCTACCAAGCCTCTATCTTTCCAATGCTAGATCCCTGGTACACAAAACGGACGACTTGGAATTACAGCTTGCTGGTAACCGCTACATTCGTGAATGCTGTGCAATCATTATATCGGAGACATGGCTACAACTGCTAATCCCCGACGCTTTGGTGCAGCTAGCAGGCCGCAAGCTACACAGATGGGACAGGAATAGCGACTCCGGGAAAAACAGAGGAGGGGGGCTCTGCATTTACATGAATGAAGGTAGGTGCAACAACAGTACAGTCTTAGACAAGCATTGTTCTCCTGACCTAGAGTTCATGTCTGTAAGATGCAGACCCTTCTTTCTGCCGAGGGAGCTAGCAGCTGTTATCATCACTGCAGTCTACATACCACCGGACGCTAACGTCAAAACCGCTCTCTCTCTGCTCACAAACAACATTAACAACCACCAGCGAGCCTACCCAAATGGCGTGCACATCATTGCAGGAGACTTCAATAAGGCAAACCTCAAAACGGTGTTGCCTAAATTTTACCAACATGTGAAGTGTGCAACGAGGGGAGTAAATACTCTGAACCATGTTTATTCCAACCTTAAACATGCCTACAGAGCTATTCCCCTCCCCCACCTCGGACAGTCTGACCATCTCTCCCTGTTCCTACCCCCCGCATACACCCCCCTCAGCCGGCAATCAAAGCCACAAAGATGGACAATTACCACCTGGCCTGACGACGCCCTCCCCCAACTCCAGGACTGCTTTGAACAAACACAGTGGGAAGTTTTCCATCACGAGGACCTGGCCACATACACGGATGCAGTGCTAGCTTACATCAAACACTGCATTGACACGGTCACCGTGGTAAAGACCATTCGGGTGTTCCCGAATGAGAAACCATGGATGACCGGCCAGGTCCGTGCACTCCTACGTGCCCGGCATGCAGCCTTCAGATCCGGTGACTGAGCACTATACAGTAGGACTCGGGCCGACCTGAAGAAAGGCATCAGCGCAGCCAAAGCGGACCACAGGAGAAGGATTGAGGAGCAGCTGACAAGCCCCAGGCAGCTGTGGCAGGGCATTCAGGCAATAACAAACTACAGGGGCTGTGCTGTGTCAGCCGGGGACTCAGATGCGGCACTTGCGGAGGAGCTGAACAGCTTCTTCGCCCGCTTTGAAGCTCAGGCGCAGCACACAGCCAAACCACCCCCCAGACCATCTCCCCAGCTCCCACTACAGCTCACACCTCCCCCCGGCACTCCACCCCAACCCCCACTTCAACCGACAGCAATCACTGGCACTCCCCCACTCATTCTGAAGGTCGAGCCTGAGGATGTGAGACGGGTGCTCCGGGCCGTAAACCCCAGGAAGGCAACTGGCCCAGATGGCGTACCAGGGAAGGTGCTCAAGGTCTGTGCTGACCAACTTGCACAGGTCTTCATGGATATCTTCAACAGGTCACTAGAACAAGCCATCATCCCGACCTGTTTGAAGTCTGCCACCATCATCCCGGTCCCCAAAAAGTCACCCATAGCCAGCCTCAACGACTACCGCCCCGTAGCACTCACCCCCGTCATAACGAACTGCTTTGAGAAACTGGTCTTGCACCACATAAAAACCTGTCTCCCCCCCACCCTGGACCCTCACCAGTTTGCATACAGGCCTAACAGATCGACTGAGGATGCAATAGCCACTGCTCTCCATTCTGTGCTGAGCCATCTGGAGAGACAAGGGAGCTATGTCAGAATGCTCTTCATCGACTACAGCTCAGCTTTCAACACCATAATACCAGACATCCTGATCCCCAAGCTAACCAGCCTGGGGCTCCCATCATCCACCTGCTCCTGGATCAAAGACTTTCTAATCAACTGACCCCAACAGGTGAAGCTGGGCCGCCACCTTTCATCTGCCCGCACCCTCAGCACTGGCTCACCGCAGGGCTGCGTGCTGAGCCCACTCCTGTACTCGCTCTACACATACGACTGCAGCGCAACCCACCCAGAGAACATCATCGTCAAATTCGCTGACGACACAACAATGGTGGGGATGATAACAGGGGGGAATGAGGAGGCCTACAGAGATGAGGTCCTGAACCTGGAGAGGTGGTGTGCAACCAACAACTTAGCACTGAACATCTCTAAGACAAAGGAACTCATCCTGGACTTCCGGCGGAACAGCGCTACCCCTGCCCCCCTGTATATCAACGGCGAGTGTGTTGAGCGAGTGCAGACCTTCAAATTCCTGGGTGTCCACATCTCTGCTGACCTCTCCTGGTCAACCAGCACATCAGCCCTGGTCAAGAAGGCCCAGCAGCAGCTACACTACCTCAGAGTGCTCAAGAGGGAGCAACTGAGCACAAGCCTGCTGGTGACCTTCTACCGCTCCACCACAGAGAGTCTGCTGACCTACGCAGTGTCAGTGTGGCACTCTAGCTGCACAGTGGCTGACAGGAAGAGGCTGCAGAGGGTGACCAACACTGCACAAAGGATCATCAGCAGCCCTCTGCCTTCCTTAACTGACATCTACAACTCTAGATGTCTGAACAGAGCAAAAAACATCATAAGGGACATCACCCACCCTGGCTTCCATCTGTTCAACCTGCTACCCTCTGGCAGGCGATACAGGTCCATACCGGCCAGAACAAACATACTCAGGGACAGCTTCTTTCCTAAAGCAGTCACCATACTCAACTCCAGTCTGCACTGAGGAACTGGTGCTTTGAGAACTGGCCTACCTGTGAACTGTACAAAAGGTAACTTTGTGTGTGTGTGTGTGTGTGTGTGTGTGTGTGTGTATTGCATCATGTCTTTTTGCACTGTCAATACAAATGTCACCTTATCACTGAATGCTGCTAACACTAGCCACTTTACTTATACTACTGGAGTATTGATGCCAATATACTTGAGCTGTATGTACGGTATGTGTGTGTGTGTGTGTGTGTGTGTATGTATATATATATATATATATATATATATATATATATATATATATATAATGTGTGTGTGTGTGTGTGTGTGTGTGTGTGTATGTACAGTGGTGCTTGAAAGTTTGTGAACCCTTTAGAATTTTCTATATTTCGGCATAAATATGACCTAAAACATCATCAGATTTTCACACAAGTCCTAAAAGTCGATAAAGAGAACCCAGTTAAACAAATGAGACAAAAATATTATACTTGGTCATTTATTTATTAAGGAAAATGATCCAATATTACATTTCTGTGAGTGGCAAAAGTATGTGAACCTTTGCTTTCAGTATCTGGTGTGACTTCCTTGTGCAGCAATAACTGCAACTAAACGTTTCCAGTAACTGTTGATCAGTCCTGCACACCGGCTTGGAGGAATTTTAGCCCATTCCTCTGTACAGAACAGCTTCAACTCTGGGATGTTGGTGGGTTTCCTCACATGAACTGCTCGCTTCAGGTCCTTCCACAACATTTCAATTGGGTTAAGGTCAGGACTTCGACTTGGCCATTCCAAAACATTAACTTTATTCTTCTTTAACCATTCTTTGGTAGAACAACTTGTGTGCTTAGGGTCGTTGTCTTGCTGCATGACCCACCTTCTCTTGAGATTCAGTTCATGGACAGATGTTGTGACATTTTCCTTTAGAATTTGCTGGTATAATTCAGAATTCATTGTTCCATCAATGATGGCAAGCCGTCCTGGCCCAGATGCAGCAAAACAGGCCCAAACCATGATACTATCTCCACCATGTTTCACAGATGGGATAAGGTTCTTATGCTGGAATGCAGTGTCTTCCTTTCTCCAAACATAACACTTCTCATTTAAATGAAAAAGTTCTATTTTGGTCTCATCCATCCACAAAACATTTTTCCAATAGCCTTCTGGCTTGTCCACATGATCTTTAGCAAACTGCAGATGAGCAGCAATGTTCTTTTGAGGAGCAGTGGCTTTTTCCTTGCAACCCTGCCATGCAAACCATTGTTGTTCAGTGTTCTCCTGATGGTGGACTCATGAACATTAACATTAACCAATGTGAGAGAGGCCTTCAGTTGCTTAGAAGTTACCCTGGGGTCCTTTGTGACCTCGCCGACTATTACACTCCTTGCTCTTGGAGTGATCTTTGTTGGTCGACCACTCCTGGGGAGGGTAACAATGGTCTTGAATTTCCTCCATTTGTACACAATCTGCCTGACTGTGGATTGGTGGAGTCCAAACTCTTTAGAGATGGTTTTGTAACCTTTTCCAGCCTGATGAGCATCAACAACGCTTTTTCTGAGGTCCTCAGAAATCTCCTTTGTTCGTGCCATGATACACTTCCACAAACATGTGTTGTGAAGATCAGACTTTGATAGATCCCTGTTCTTTAAATAAAACAGGGTGCCCAATCACACCTGATTGTCATCCCATTGATTGAAAACACCTGACTCGAATTTCACCTTCAAATGAACTGCTAATCCTAGAGGTTCACATACTTTTGCCGCTTACAGATATGTAATATTGGATAATTTTCCTCAATAAATAAATGACCAAGTATAATATTTTTGTCTCATTTGTTTAACTGGGTTCTCTTTATCTACTTTTAGGGCTTGTGTGAAAATGTGATGATGTTTTAGGTCATATTTATGCAGAAATATAGAAAATTCTAAAGGGTTCACAAACTTTCAAGCACCACTGTATGTGTATATATATATATAATGTGTGTATGTATATTTATGTGTGTGTATGTATATATATATATATATATATACATACATACATACATACTACATATAGCTGGATAGTACAGTGGTAATGCTCACTGACTACGACGCAGGAGATCGGGGTTCGAATCCCGGTCGGGGCAAAACATCATCCAGTAAGGGTCCTTAGGCAAGACCCCTCATGATATATCGGCCTACCTCAGGAATGAGTGAAAACATAACTGATAGAGTCATACCGGCTCAGACGTCGCCCGGGTCAACAAGGTCTGTGTCAGTTGCTAGGGAACCAGGGCAAACTGATGAGAAATGGGCTACTGGAACAAGACATCGATGGACGAGGAATTGCTGGAATGCTACTATACAAGCAGTCCCAGAGAGAGGGGATACATGCAGCGAATGCATTGGATACTTCGAAACCCACAATCAAGGCTAACAAAGAAAACATGTGCTATTAGCCCAGTGTACCAACATCCGTAATCGAAATCTACTATCACAACTAGAGATTAATGAAATACAACAACGATGCTATGGCAAGGGGGAGCCAGGAAGACAGGTCAGCGGGGAGATGTCATCATCCCCACAACCAGAGATTGGGTACAAGAGCTGCTGACCTGAGAAGGAAGATCGTGACCCAACTGGAAACCTGGAGCCCCCGACGAATACCGAAGCTGAGTTGCCAAGTACCTTCAGAAGATCTACTAGTAGATGTGAATGCTGCTCTGAAGACAATCTCCACAAGAACCATCACTGAGACCAACAAGCTGATACACAGTACAGCAACAGTAATCATGGAGATGCTTGGACACAAGGTGGGCTCGGGACATAACAAACAGTATCCAAAGGATGAACTGCTAAGTGAATGTCTTAGGCAGCAGAACCCTGATGAGAGTGCAGAGGAGGAGGAGGAACAGACAACCTGGAGAGACAAACCCCTACATGGTATGTACCACCGTCAGATAGAGGAAGTGGCTGATATCAAGAAATCCTACCAGTGGCTGGATAATGCAGGACTGACAGACAGCACAGAGGCACTAATCATGGCAGCACAAGAACAGGCCATAAGCACAAGAGCCATAGAGGCCAGGATCTACCAGAGTAGATCAGACCCAAGATGCAGACTGTGCAAAGAAGCCCCTGAAACAGTCCAGCACATAGTAGCAGGGTGTAAGATGCTAGCTGGATCAGCGTACATGGAGAGGCACAACCAAGTGGCTGGGATAGTATACAGGAACATCTGCAACCAGTATGGAATAGAAGTACCCAAGTACCAATGGGCCATACCACAGAAGGTGGCTGAGAACAACAGGGCCAAGGTTCTGTGGGACTTCAGCTTCCAGACTGACAAACAGATCCTGGCTAACCAACCGGACATAGTGGTGATGGACAAAGAGCAGAAGAGGGTGGTGGTGATAGATGTGGCGATCCCAGCTGATGCCAACATCAGGAAGAAGGAACATGAGAAACTTGAGAAGTATCAAGGGTTGAAAGAGCAGCTGGAACGGATGTGGAAGGTCAAGGGTTGCGTGGTCCCCGTGGTAGTGGGGGCACTTGGGGCAGTAACCCCCAAACTGGGAGAGTGGCTCCAGCAAATCCCAGGAACAACATCTGAAGCCTCAGTCCAGAAGAGCGCAGTCCTAGGAACATCGAAGATACTGCGCAGAACCCTCAAACTCCCAGGCCTCTGGTAGAGGACCCGAGCTTGAGGATGACATGGATACCACCACCCCCCCGGGGGTGAGAAGGAGATTTATATATATATATATATATATATATATATATATACAGTGGGGCAAAAAAGTATTTAGTCAGCCACCAATTGTGCAAGTTCTCCCACTTAAAAAGATGAGAGAGGCCTGTAATTTTCATCATAGGTACACTTCAACTATGAGAGACAGAATGGGGGGAAAGAATCCAGGAAATCACATTGTAGGATTTTTAATGAATTAATTGGTAAATTCCTCGGTAAAATAAGTATTTGGTCACCTACAAACAAGCAAGATTTCTGGCTCTCACAGACCTGTAACAACTTCTTTAAGAGGCTCCTCTGTCCTCCGCTTGTTACCTGTATTAATGGCACCTGTTTGAACTCGTTATCAGTATAAAAGACACCTGTCCACAACCTCAAACAGTCACACTCCAAACTCCACTATGGCCAAGACCAAAGAGCTGTCAAAGGACACCAGAAACAAAATTGTAGACCTGCACCAGGCTGGGAAGACTGAATCTGCAATAGGTAAGCAGCTTGGTGTGAAGAAATCAACTGTGGGAGCAATTATTAGAAAATGGAAGACATACAAGACCACTGATAATCTCCCTCGATCTGGGGCTCCACGCAAGATCTCACCCCGTGGGGTCAAAATGATCACAAGAACGGTGAGCAAAAATCCCAGAACCACACGGGGGGACCTAGTGAATGACCTGCAGAGAGCTGGGACCAAAGTAACAAAGGCTACCATCAGTAACACACTACGCCGCCAGGGACTCAAATCCTGCAGTGCCAGACGTGTCCCCCTGCTGAAGCCAGTACATGTCCAGGCCCGTCTGAAGTTTGCTAGAGAGCATTTGGATGATCCAGAAGAGGATTGGGAGAATGTCATATGGTCAGATGAAACCAAAATAGAACTTTTTGGTAAAAACTCAACTTGTCGTGTTTGGAGGAGAAAGAATGCTGAGTTGCATCCAAAGAACACCATACCTACTGTGAAGCATGGGGGTGGAAACATCATGCTTTGGGGCTGTTTTTCTGCAAAGGGACCAGGACGACTGATCCGTGTAAAGGAAAGAATGAATGGGGCCATGTATCATGAGATTTTGAGTGAAAACCTCCTTCCATCAGCAAGGGCATTGAAGATGAAACGTGGCTGGGTCTTTCAGCATGACAATGATCCCAAACACACCGCCCGGGCAACGAAGGAGTGGCTTCGTAAGAAGCATTTCAAGGTCCTGGAGTGGCCTAGCCAGTCTCCAGATCTCAACCCCATAGAAAATCTTTGGAGGGAGTTGAAAGTCCATGTTGCCCAGCGACAGCCCCAAAACATCACTGCTCTAGAGGAGATCTGCATGGAGGAATGGGCCAAAATACCAGCAACAGTGTGTGAAAACCTTGTGAAGACTTACAGAAAACGTTTGACCTCTGTCATTGCCAACAAAGGGTATATAACAAAGTATTGAGATGAACTTTTGTTATTGACCAAATACTTATTTTCCACCATAATTTGCAAATAAATTCTTTAAAAATCAGACAATGTGATTTTCTGGATTTTTTTTTCTCATTCTGTCTCTCATAGTTGAAGTGTACCTATGATGAAAATTACAGGCCTCTCTCATCTTTTTAAGTGGGAGAACTTGCACAATTGGTGACTGACTAAATACTTTTTTGCCCCACTGTATATATATATATATATATATATATATATATATATATATATATATATATATATGTGTGTATATGTATGTATATATGTATGTATGTGTGTATGTGTATGTATATATACACATGCATGCATATGTATGTATGTGTGTGTGTGTATGTATGTATGTGTACCGGTATATATATATATATATATATATATATATATATATATATATATATATATGTATATGTATATGTATGTATGTATATACTGTTATTATAATGCCAATATACTTGAGCTGTAATTATGTTACACTTGGTCGCACACCACTGGATGCTGCTACTATCAGACACTTTACTTGCCCTTAAGGTTTTATCTACTGTGCTTTGTCATGTATTCTCCATGCAGGACCTATACAAATGTGTCTGTATATAGTAACTAGTAGTTCAATAGTAGTTTTTGTATTTTGTATATTGTACATACCTTTTCTTTTTATTCTATGTGTGTGTGCACTTTATGGAGCAGCTCTGAATCCCGTTATACTCTGTGTGATGACAATAAAGGCTTTCTATTCTATCTTCAATTCAGGTATGTGAATCTTTTCATCATGGCACACCTTCAGCCTGTTCAGTGTGCTGAGTGCAGAATGTTTTGTCATTCTTCCTCCACTGCTAGTGATAGCTGTATTTGTGATAAGTGCAGATTAGTTAGTTCTCTGACAGAGAAGATTGCAGTTTTAGAAGTGTGTATCCAGGCTTTAGAGAAGACCAGTGAGAATGAGAACAGTGTAGTTTCTGTTGGGGAAGTCTGGATGCCCTAGGTGGAGTTAGTAATCCCCCAACTCTGGCATTAGAGCCCTTACAACAGGGCGAATGGGTGACGACTCGGCGGCATAAGCGTAAAGCCAAAGCTACCGCTGAGGCTCACCCAGGGGAGCACCACTCCTCTCCGCTTCACGTGTCGAACAGGTTTGCTCTCCTTAGTGATGCACCCACTAAGAAATCTGAAAGAGCTCTGGTTATAGGGGACTCTATCATATGGCACGTGAAATTAGCTAGGCCTTTCGGGACACCAGTAGCTGTCATGGCAATCTGTAATGGCCCAGATGCAACAAAACAGGCCCAAACCATGATACTACCTCCACCATGTTTCACAGATGGGATGAGGTTCTTGTGCTGGAATGCAGTGTTTTCCTTTCTCCAAACATAATGTTTCTCATTTAAAACACACAGTTCTATTTTGGTCTCATCTGTCCACAAAACATTTTTCCAATAGCCTTCTGGCTTGTGCACATGATCTTTAGCAAACTGCAGATGAGCAGCAATGTTCTTTTTGGAGATCAGTGGCTTTCTCCTTGCAATCCTGCCATGCACACCATTGTTTTTCAGTGTTCTCCTCATGGCAGACTCAGAAACATTAACCAAAGTGAGAGAAGCCTTCAGTTGCTTAGAAGTTACCCTGGGGTCCTTTGTGACCTTGCCAACTATTACATGCCTTGCTCTTGGAGTGATCTTTGTTGGTCAACCACTCCTGGGGAGGGTAACAATGGTCTTGAATTTCCTCCATTTGTACACAATCTGTCTGACTGTGGATCGGTGGAGTCCAAACTCTTTAGAGAGGGTTCTGTAACCTTTTCCAGCCTGAAAACACCTGAATCTAATTTCAACTTCAAATTAACTACTAATTCACAGGGACCTGGTGGAGGGTCAACAGATTCTAAGCCTAATAGAAAATGCTTTAAAAATTTTTGATATTACCAAAGACAGATATACAGTATAATAACATTAATTTACCATTTTCAGAAGAACTCTCCAGTGTTTGAGTTTGTCATAGTAAACAATCAGAGGTACAGCTGTTCCTTCCATTTTTCCACAATGGAAAGGCATCAACATTATTCAAGTAGGTACAGTACACACTATTGGCCATGAAATGAAGAACACTGACAAGTAAAATGAATTACATTGATTATGTTGTTAAGAGATGGGATATATAATTTTTTTTTTCTTAGGCAGCAAGAGAACAGTCAGTTCTCGAAGTTGATGTTTTGAAAGCAGGAAAAATGGGCAAGCACAAGGATCTGTGCAACTTTGACAAGGGCCAAATTGTGATGGCTAGGTGACTAGCTCTGAGCATCTCTGAAACAGCATCCTCAAAATGGCATATTTTGTGGGGTGTTCCTGGTGTGCAGTGGTTAGTACCTCCCAAAGTGGTTTAAGGAAGGACAACTGCTGAACCAGCGACAGGGTCATGGGTGTTGAAGGCTCATTGATTCGCATGGGGCATGAAGGCAAGCCTGTATGGTCCAATCCCACAGAAGAGCTACTTGTAGCACAAACTGCTGAAAGAGTTCATTCTGACACCTTTCTGTTTTAGCCAGCATTAACTTTTTCAATAGTTTGTGCTACAGCAGCTCTTCTGTAACAACATAATTAATGTAATTCTGTTTACCTGTCAGTGTTTCTAATTTTATGGCTGACTGGTGTATTAATAAAAGAGAGAAATGTGAGGTCAGATTAAACAGTATATTAAGATTTATTTAAAAATTGCAAATTAATAAATGTGTAATTTGATTTATATTCTAAAGTTACATGAACAGAAAGAATCTCATTGGCAACTCTTGCAAATCTTTAACTGACAGATATTTCCACCATAGTGCCATAACTTGTCCAAGCAGCACCTTCTGGTTTGAAAGGGCAGGGTGATTGACAGGAAATGGACTTGGAACTTATTTAAATTCAAATAAGGCCAAGTGAATACAAGCCTTCTAAACCTCAGAATTGCTGTACTGCTTGTGCTACATGACATTTCACATGTGTAATATGTTGCCTTGATGTAGCACTGTGCATACTACATGACTGGGTACACATAAGATTCATATACTACATGGTTGTCCACCATTGAGAAATCACAATCAAAGAGCACCTGATTCCACAATCCCAATGTTGTAAGAAAATAAATAGAAGAACTCTTCACTGAATGACTGGCAAAATGTAGCCTGGTAAAATAAAGGGTGGTATTCTACTGAGCCTGTGAATCTGCATCCACCAATGTCTTTATCATTAAAAAAAAAGCCTAAACAATGGAGTAAAATTAGTTGTATAATTTATTGTAAAAATATTCAGCTTTGTATGCAGGCAAACTTTAAAAAAAAAAGTCTAGTGCATTTAGACAGCCAAACACTCAGGGATGCAAAACAAGTTAGCTATTTTCACAACTGATTTTGTAAAAAAAAAGAACTTGCCTATCATTGGTGTCTTTCATTTGAAAGGCACTAGTGGTAGGTATGGAATAAATTACTTGTGGGGGGAAAGAAATCATATTGTGCTAATCTCAAACAAAATGCAGATAATTATCAAAGAATGAAATATTGAAAGGTAGGGACTTTAGGGACGAGTTTACTTCTTGGATTAGCGCAATAATACATTTGGTGTCTGATATTGGCAAGAACTTGAACACCAAGAAAGTCTGGAGCTGACAGTGGAACTGGAGTTTGCATTGCTGAGATATTGTCATCAGTACCATTGCCACTTATGGCTCCCAAAGCTTCTGCAACAGAAGTACAATAATAATGCAGAACTAATAAACTCTTATGTGACATATAGTTTAGGAATCACTAAATTAAATTGTTATTTGTAATTATACATCTTTTTGTCAAATGATCTTTTATTCAAAGGTTTTAGATATACTGTCATTTTAAATTCATCTCATCATCTCTAGCTGCTTTATCCTGTTTTACAGTGTCGCAGGCAAGCTGGAGCCTATCCCAGCTGACTACGGGTGAAAGGCGGGGTACACCCTGGACAAGTCGCCAGGTCATCATAGGGCTGACACATAGACACAGACAACCATTCACACCTACGGTCAATTTAGAGTCACCAGTTAACCTAACCTGCATGTCTTTGGACTATGGGGGAAACCAGAGCACCCGGAGGAAACCCACGTGGACATGGGGAGAACATGCAAACTCCGCACAGAAAGGCCCTCGCCGGCCACGGGGCTCGAACCCGGACCTTCTTGCTGTGAGGCAACAGCACTAACCACTACACCACCATGCCACCCATTTTTAAGTCACTATTGTATATTTTAAAAAGCTTGCTTTTTTGTCAGCAAGATAATCATCTATTTATTGAAACTTATAATACAGTGTAACTTTTAAAAAGCCATATGTGAGAGTGAATTTTATGGCACACAGTATACAAATAAACATTGTTTTTAAAAGTTGTGTAAGCCTGTTTTATTATCTGCTCTTGCTCACATTTGCCTTTTGATTGCTTTTTGTGCCTGCCTATTTTCCTAATCTCTGCAGGGATGGGTGTTCCTTGGATGACTAAACCCCACAGTCTGTAGTCATTATGGCCGAGCTGTAGACAGAATAATGAACCAAATCAGCCACGTTGGAAGGATCCTGCTGCTCTATTGCTCTTAGTAAGGCCTGATATTAATATAACAGAACTTTAGCAGGTCCCATATGACTTGGCAACTACAGACAGAAATGAGCTATAAGGTCACAGATCTTTTCTTTCCATGGCCCATCGCAAGTACAATTTTCTAGTTAGCTGCTTATTTAGGTCTCTTCCTTTTTTAAAGAATATAATGCAAGCTGTATATAATGTCTCAAGGGGGTTTGTGTTGAAAGAGTCTAGTAAGTGTGCCATCCAGACACCAGTAATTAAAGCTTCTGTTTTGACAGTTTATAGCAGATCTATGGATAACATGATTCCAGTTAGCCAGATATGAGCTTGTGTAACCAATGTGATTCCTAGAATCTTAATTAATTCTTTTCCTGAGCCTTCTCTATATGGCACCACACAGGTTCACAATTTAGTCTACAGTGGTGGAAAGAGAGGGCAGCTGATGAGGGATATACACACTTCTAATTAAATAATCATACATTTCACACCATCAGAGAGATGTTGAGGTGCATTGCTTCACCCTCAAAATGAAATAGATCCACTTTTCCGTCTTGCTGTTTATACAATTATTAGTAGGCAGTGATCCTGCCTTGTAAAAAACCCTGAAGTAAAAACTGCATAACTAAGACAATTAACATCAATTGCACTTTGAAACAGCAATTCTAGCATTTCATGGTGTAATCTGTTTACCAATGCTTATATTCATTCATTCAATCATTCATTCATCCATCTTCAGTATACACTTCATAAGGGTTGCAGTGGAACTGGAGCCAATCCCAGCAACACTGTGCATGAGGCAGGAAAATTCACAATGCACCACTCAAACACCCAGTCACACCTAGGGGCAATTTAGTGTAACTAATCCTTCTATCTACATGTTTTTGGACAGAGGGAAGACACCAGGAAACCTGGAGGAAACCCACACAAAGAACATGCAAAACTCCAAACAGACAGTAACTGTGGCTCTGGGAGGCAGCAATGCTACCCATTGGTCCATCATGTTCTCCTAAAGCTTTCATTCCATCCATCCATCCATCCATCCATCCATCCATCCATCCATTTTCTTCCACTTATCTGAAGTGGGATTGCGGTGGCAGCAGGCTAACAGGGCATTCCAGGCATCCCTCTCCCCAGCAACACTTTCCAGGTCCTCCTGGGGGATCCCAAGGCACTCCCAGGCCAGATGAGATATATAATCTCTCCAACATGTTTTGGGTCTACCCTGAGGTCTCCTTCCAGTTGGACATGCCTGGAAAACCTCCAAAGGAAGGTGCCCAGGAGGCATCCTAATCAGATGCCCAAAGCACCTCAGCTGACTCCTTTCGACATGAAGGAGCAGTGGCTGTACTCCAAGATCTCTCTGGACATCTGAGCTCCTCACCCCATCTCTAAGGGTGAGCCCAGCCACCCTATGGAGAAAGCTCATTTCAGCCGCTTGGATCTCATCCTTTGGGTCACTACTCAAAACTCATGACAATAGGTGAGGGTTGGAATGTAGATTAACTGGTAAATCAAAAACTTTGCCTTCTGGCTCAGCTCCCTCTTCACCACAATGAACTGGTACAATGCCCACATTACTGCTGACACTGCCCCAATCCAACTGTCCATCTCACAATCCATTTTGCCATCACTCATGAACAAGACCCTGAGATACTTGAACTCATTCACTAGGGGAAGCAACTCACTCCCAACCTGGAGGGAGCACTCCACTGTTTTCCGGCAGAGAACCATGGCCTCAGACTTGGAGGCACTGACTCTCATCCCAGCCGCTTCACCCTCAGCTGCAAACCATCCCAGTGCTTGCTGAAGGTCATGCTCTGAAGAAGCCAAAACAGCAGAGATGCAATTCTGAGGTTCCCAAATTAGACACCCTCCTCACCCTGGCTGTGCCTTGAGATCCCATCCATGAATATCACAAACAGAATCTGTGACAAGGGGCAGCCTTGGTGGAGTCCAACACCCACTGGGAATGTGTTTGACTTTGTGCTGAGAATTCTGACACAGCCCACACTTTGGTTGTACAAAGATCGGATGGCTCATAGCAACAGCCCTGATACCCCAATACTCCTGCAGTGCCCCCCACAAGAGCCCCCAGGGGACACAGTCTTAAGCCTTTTCCAGATCTGCAAAATACATGTAGACTGGCTGGTCATACTCCCATGAACCCCCCGACAACCCTGCCAAAGTAAAGAGCTGGTCCACCATTCCATGGCCAAGAGAGAATCTGCATTGCTCCTCCTGAATCAGGATCAACAATTGGTTGGAGCCTTCTTTCCAGCACCCTGGAATAAACTTTCCCAGGGTGGCTGAGCAGTGTGATACCCCTATAATTGGAGCACATTCTCTGGTCCCCCTTTTTGAAAAGAGGAACCACCACCCCGGTCTGCCACACCACAGGCACTGTACCCAACCTCCACGTGACACTAAAGAGACATGTCAGCTCCCGTCGGCTGCTGGGCTCAGACCCAGAATGCCCCGGCATGGTGGTATAGTGGTTAGCATTGTTAGTTAGAGTAGTGGTTAGAGTTAATAACAAATGCCACACAACAGGTTTCCACGGAGACAATTCCTAAGTGAATTAAGGATGAAATTGCAAAACTATGGACAAGTAATGATTATCAAGCACTCTATGAGTGCTATGCCTATGAGGTCAGGAAGCTTTGCACAAAAAACAAACAAACAAACAAACAAACAAACAAACAAACAAACAAAAACCCCTAAGGCAAACCAGCTGAATCTTGCAAGTCAACAACACAATACCGAGAAGAAGTTCAGATTGATGAAGAAACACGTCACTGTTGCATATGACTAGGCCACTGATTCAGCCGAGGAAACTGGAAGAACATTTCTCAAAACACTTTTCTGCATGTCCTTATGATTCACAGCCTGAATTAGAGCACCCTGAGAATTATCCACATCTACTACCACCAGATGACCTACCTACTATTGAGATATCTACACCTAGTCATGCGGAAGTTGAAGTGAGCATGAGGAGGCTGAAAAATGGCAGATGTCAAGGCACCGATAAAGTATATTCAGAACAACTGAAATACTCAAGCTCAGAACGTTTGATAAAATATACTGTACTACTTGTAGGTATGATATGATCCTGCCTGGAAGTCCCCACCAAGTGGTTAACAGCATGCATAACTTGCAAAAGAGAAGGTTGAAATCACTAGCTGAAAATTATAGAGGCTTAAGTATAATTCTGACAATTTTTAAAGTGATATCAGGGATTATAACTGATAGGTTCAGAGAAACATATGAACAAATTTTACTCTCAACACAATTTGGATTTCGGGCAAATAGATCAACAAACAATGCTATATTCATCTTATGTCGGGTACCTGAAATATCAAGAAAATCAAGAACCCCAATTTTCATCGCATTTTTTGACCTTAAAACTGCATATGATTGGGTCCCACGAGATGCCTTATTCTGCTGTCTTGACATTCAACTCAGATGCCCACACTTGATAGCTGTACTGCATGCTCTGTACACTGGTATGAAGGCTTGTATTAAAGGAACAACTAGTCTCTTTGAAACCCTGGTGGGATGCCATCGAGGTGCCTTGGAGACCCTCTTCTTTTTAACATCTATATGGACTTTTTTGTGAGAGTGGTCCAACATGAAATCTTGAAAAGTTTCCCCGAGTCAGGATTCAGATTGGAATACTGTATCCCCAATGAAGTATCCCCCAGAGAACTCTGTTGTAAAGTGCCAGCATCTGGTCACAATCCAATCACTGAACTTCTTTATGCTAGCATAAAGCAATCAATCAATCAATGAATGCTGATGATCAAGTTGTATTTGCTAACTCAGTAGAAGATCTGTAGAATGTACTTACAGTTTATGATGAGACATTTAAATGATTTGGAATGCATATGTCAAATAATAAGACTGAAACAATGGTTTACAATGTTGATGAAGGATAATGAAACAGGCAAGTCTAATAAGTCTTAGAGGAAACAAGAACAAAAAAGTCAGGACCTTCAAGTACCTTGGATATACTATCACTAACTTTGTAAACACCTCATCTTCCCTTCACACAAGAATTGGTGCTGCATTCCAGAAATGTCTTGACTAATAAGCATGTATGGTTCGTAACTCGAGTGAAATTTCTAACTATGCATGTATGGTCATGCCTTCTATATAGTGTTCAAGTGTGGGAACTTTCAAAATATGAACTTAACAAAGTTGAAGTGATATGGCATGGTTTCCGAAGGAAAATGGTCCAAGGAGAAATTGAATGTAAAAATGTTCCTAGTCAGAGAGTTCGCAGAAAGAATATGGACCCTCAAACACAAATTGAGGGTAACCTGGACTGGAGCTTTAAGATTTCTAATGAACAACTATGTTGCATAATGCACACTCTCCCAATTCGTGACTTCTGTTACTTAAAACATCTAAAGTATGTAAGTCACATATGTAGGCTTGACAATAGTGAACTTCAGAAACAGGTTTTATTCGATCTGAGAACTCCTAAAATGATTTGGAATAGGACTGAGAGGCTGCTAGATATTGATGTCAAGCAGACCAGGAGGACAATGCTCAGGAGAACGGACTGCTTGCGACTGCCAGATCAGCTATTCAGACAGGAGCGCCCCAAGGCCACGACTGAGCCAAGTGGAAAGTGATGATGACGACCACCCAGAGACAAGCACCCAATTTTTATAGCCGGCAATGCTATTTACACCATAACCCTAACCCTAACCCTAACTTACCCTAACCAGTTTTACATAGGAGTGGTAAACCAGTTGTATATTTATTTATTTTATTTATTTATTTTTTTGTTAACAGAAGAATACAGTATAATGTGGGTCGTGCTGTACCTCTCTCTGCTGTGCAGATTATTCTCACAGCTCTGGTGAGTATTCAGGGCTGTGTTCCAAACCACATACTATGCATAGAATATAGTGCCTAAATAGCAATGTCACCAACTGCATAATATTCTATTTGGTATGAAGTACTGTAAAGGTGTATGCTATTGTCTTATGTTTTAGATGTGATATATATATATATATATATATATATATATATATATATATATATATACACACACAGGTAGTCATTGACTTACGACTGCGTTTGGTTATGACTGACCGGTCGTAAACCGATCTGGTCGTAAGTCGGCCTATGTTAAATGAACGTAAGTATATTGTGATGTGTAATGATATTGTAATCATCTTAAAGTCTTATTTTATCAACATTTTCTTATTTCATTACCTTGGCTCGTTATTTGGTTTAAGTCAAACACTGCATACTCAGGGGTGAAAGTAACTTTTATTTCTTGCCGGTATATTATTTTGAGTCATAGTGCGTGCGCACAGCGTGCACCGAAAAATACACCTAATTATTTATTATTGTTTACTTATCAAGCATTCACTAGGACTTCTTATCACTCAGTAGTATTAGTATAGTACTTTATCACACTATCACTCTTTCATCCACCTGTATCAGTTTTTGATTATAAATAAATTGCAAACACATCATTTCAACAACACAATCATTTTAATTACATTTTTTTAGGTGAACAGTTGAAAATTAACTTTTCATTTTGGACATTGGACACAGAACAGTGTAACAGAACAGAAAAGTGAAAGTTACTTTGATTACCAGCTGCGCACGTTATAGCACAAGATCTGCTGTAGCTCGCTCGTTATTTGTCCAGCGAAACAATGCACACATAATAGAAGAGGCTGGATGCAGTGTTGCCAGATTGGGTGGTTTTAAGTGCATTTTGGCGGGTTTTGAACATATTTTGGGCTGGAAACCGTCAGCAGTATCTGGCAACACTGGCTGGATGCTGGGCGCTGCCGGGAGCTGGGGCAGAAACTGTCATACGCTCAGCTAGCTCAGCTGGGAAACACTTGCCAGTCATATCCAGACGGTCGTCAAGTCGATCGGTCGTAAGTCACATAGGTCGTAAGTAGACGACTACCTATATACACACACACACACTGTAAAAAATGTGTGTGTATTAGATAGATAGATAGATAGATAGATAGATAGATAGATAGATAGATAGATAGATAGATAGATAGATAGATAGATATTCATATTTTATGATTGCCACACTATTTTTCCTTATACAGGACACTGATTGCTGCTGGTGCCCATTTCACTCTGGCCTGAGTGATGTTTGTGAGGTCATATTACTGGTTATTTATTGTTTTTTAAACTATTAAATGGTTGACATTAATTTTTCAAGCAGACACAGGCTGCTTTATTGAAACATTAATAACAGGATGCAGAGATCTAATGCTGAACTGCTTTGCTGTTTTAATTCAACAAAATTCCTTGTGCATGGAGAAATGATTTTACCCTATTTTCTGGAATGTAAACATCAGTTTGCTTAGTCTTTATACCTTAACCAATAAAATACAATTCCTTCATATGTTTTTCAGTAGAGCCAGGGAAACAGCTTTGTTGCAAGGAACCCTTACATGTTTCTCCGAGATACATTTAAGTGATAGATATAACATGTCTCTTCTCCTTAGAATCATCCATTTTACAAGCAAGCAAAGAGAAGAAAATATATTAAGAAGCAAATTTCATGTATTACATTTTGCTGCTTGGATTGAATCCTTTTGACTGTGAGCCCCTTGGCAGACAAATCAGTCTTGCATAAAACATAGCCTTGTGCAACTTTGTTTTATATTAGAAAGCCAGTAGACCTGGCTAAATGCCAAGCTCTGCATACATTAGCATTCAAAAGTGTGGCTGCAGCCCTGTGTGTGTGTGTGTGTGTGTGTGTGTGTGTGTGTGTGTGTGTGTGTGTGTGTGTGTGTGTGTTTCTTAGCTTGGTCATTCTCAACCACCTTTGGAGGTGTGTCCCACTTTGACCTCAGGACTTCCAGTCCATACTCGGCACAGATGTTCCTGTACACTATGCCAGCCACTTGGTTATGGTGTTCTATGTATGCTCTTCCTGCTAGCATCTTGCACCCTGCTGTTATGTGCTGGATTGTTTCAGGGGCATCTTTGCACAGTCTGCACCTGGGGTCCTACTTCGTGTGGTAGACCCCGGCCTCTATTGATCTTGTGCTTAGGGCCTGTTCCTGTGCATCTATGATTAGTGCCTCTGTGCCGTCTTCCAGTCCAGCTTTATCCAGCAACTGGTAGGATTTTTCAATATTAGCCACTTCTTCTATCTGTCAGTGGTACATCCTGTGCAGTGGTTTGTCTTTCCATGATGGTTCCTCTTGCACTTCCTTCTCAGATTTCTGCTACTTGAGGTTTTCATGAAGCACTTCATCATTTGGGGCCATCTCCCTGATGTACTTGTGGATCTTTGTTGCTTCATCCTGGCTAGTGGCTCTGATGCTCATTAGTCCTTGGCTTCCTTCATTCCTCTTAGCATACAGCCTCAGGATGCTGGACTTGGAGTGAAACTCTCCATACATTGTCGGGAGTTTTCTTGTCTTGATGTTGGTGGTCTCTATCTCCTCCTTCGGCCAGCTTATTATGCCAGCAGGGTATCTGATAACCAGCAGGGTGTAGGTGCTGATGGCCCAGACCTTGTTCTTCCCATTCAGCTGACTTCTCAGGACTTGCCTTACCCTCTGAAGGTATTTAGCTGTTGCCATTTTCTTAGTGGCATCTTCATGGTTGCCATTTGCCTGCAGGATTCCAAGGTACTTGTAGTTGTCTTCCACGTCTCCTATTGTGCCATCTGGTAGCACCACCCCCTCAGTTCTGACTGCTTTCCCTCTCCTTGTTACCATCTGGGCACACTTATCTAGTCCTAATGACATTCCGATGTCGTTGGTGTTGTGGATCCTGGTAGTGTGGATCAGTAAGTGAATGTCTCACTCAGTCCTGGCATACAGCTTGATGTCATCCATGTAGAGGAGGTGGCTGGTGGTTGCTCCATTTCACAGTCTGTATCCATAGCTGCTCTTGGTCTGGCTGAGGGGGTTCAGGCCTATGCAGAACAGCAGTGGGGACAGGGCATCTCCTTGGTATATGCTGCACTTGATGGCGACCTATGTTATTGGCTGGAAGTTGGCCTTTAGGGTTGTTTTCCACAGCCTCATTGAGTTCTTGATAAAGATTCTGGGAGTCCTGTTGATGTTGTACAGTTTCAAGCATTCCAGGATTCATGTGGGGCATCAAGTCATAAGCTTTCTTGTAGTCAATCCAGGTGGTGCACAGATTGGTATGTCTGGTTCTGCAGTCTCAAGCTACTGCACTATCTACCTGTAGCTGACGTTTTGCTCCTCTGGTGTTCCTATCAATTATTTTCTGGGTCTTGCTAATGTATTGAGTCATGTGCCTACTCATCTCATCCACGATGATGACAGGAGCTTCCATGTTGTGCAGAGGCAGGTTACTGGGTGGTAGTTGGATGGGACCATTCCCTTCTGTGGGTCCTTCAGGATCTGGACTGTCCGACTTTTAGTCAGCCATTCTGGGTGACTCCCATCCATGAACAGCTGGTTCATCTGTGCTGCCAAGCACTCATGTAGTGAGGTTAGCTTCTTTAGCCAGTAGGTGTGGATAATATCCAGGCCTGGTGCTGTCCAGTTCTTCATTTTCGAGACTCTTACTTGGATATCTGCCACAGTGATGGTTACTGGGTCTTGTTCAGGGAGATCACTGTATTTGGCTATCAGGTCTATTAGCCACTGAGCACTGTCATTAAGTGATTTTTCCTTCTCCCACATCCCTTTCCAGTATTGTTCAATCTCCAGCCTCAGTGGATCTGGAACCATGTTGTTATTACCCTGCCACTACATGTACACCTTTGATGGTTGAGTGCTGATCATCCTATTTATTATCTTGGCTTCAGCTTTGCTTTTGTACCTCCTTAGACAGGTAGCCAAGGCAGTGAGTCTTTGTTTGGCAGTCTCTAGGGCCTCAAGTATGGACAGCTTGCTGTATTTCTTATGTAGCCCTTTCCTTCTTATACCTTTCTGGAGGTCTGATAGCTGGCTAGTTTCTCTCTGAGTTGCCTTGAACTTAGCCTCTAACCTTTGCATCCATGGTGGATATTGGATCTTATGGTTAATGTCCATCTTATAGCCAAGCATTTCCAGGATCACTGTCAGTCTCAGTGTAGGGATCGTTCATACTGCTGCATTTACATCTTCCAGGAAACTTGCAGGAGGTACCTCAGACAGTTGTGATAGTCGGGCACCTTGAGTTGGTGGTTCAAGGTGTTCAGCTATGCTACTATCTTCGATTTCAGATAAGCTGCTTGTGCATTAAGCTCTTGTTTGCAAAGGTGTGTTGCTGGGGGGTTCCTAGTCTCAGTCTCTGAGTGTGGGGATGATGATAAACCCCCTGTGACTAGGCATCCTGACTTGTCCTATTTATGTCAGTGGTTTTAATGTTATGTGTGTGTGTGTGTGTGTGTGTGTGTGTGTGTGTGTGTGTGTGTGTGTGTGTGTGTGAACAGTGGTGCTTGAAAGTTTGTGGACCCTTTAGAATTTTCTATATTTCTGCATAAATATGACCTAAAACATCAGATTTTCACACAAGTCCTAAAAGTAGATAAAGAGAACCCAATTAAACAAATGAGACAAAAGTATTATACTTGGTAATTTATTTATTGAGGAAATGATCCAGTATTGCATATGCGTGAGTGGCAAAAGTATGTGAACCTTTGCTTTCAGTATCTGGTGTGATGCCCTTGTGCAGCAATAATTGCAACTAAACATTTCCGGTAACTGTTGATCAGTCCTGCACACTGGCTTGAAGGAATTTTAGCCCATTCCTCCATATAGAACAGCTTCAACTCTGGGATGTTGGTGGGTTTCCTCACATGAATTGCTCGCTTCAGGTCCTTCCACAACATTTTGATTGGATTAAGGTCAGGACTTTGACTTGGCCATTCCAAAACATGAAATTTATTCTTCTTTAACCATTCTTTGATAGAACGACTTGTGTGCTTAGGGTCATTGTCATGCTGCATGACCCACCTTCTCTTGAGATTCAGTTCATGGGGAGGGTAAAGGCCTCTGCATGCTCTTGCGACAAAGCTTTCACAGATAGCTTTTCGCAGACAGTTGTAATTTATTGTTGATCGGGAGTAATAGGCATGCGCGATGTTATTCACCGGCACAACGCAAGGGGGCGTGAAGTCGCTAGGAGTAGTTGGTGGGTGTGGTTAGTGGAGTGTTTATCCTCCGGTTACTTATAATGACTATAACTTTTTTTTTATAATGACTAGAACTGGAGTCGTATAGATGTACTTACTTCCTCAATCAACCGCTCTTCGTGCTGCTCCATCTTCGCTCGTGTTTTTAAAAATGCCGGTCGTGAAAACAAACCAAACCGGGAAAGTAGGGAAGCGGAAGTGCGTGTACAGCGGATGTAGAGTGGACCAATCAGAGCCCTCTTGTCTGCGGCGCTGTCTGCGAGGCTTCTGCGGTGGTCACAATTTTTGGGAGGTGCGCACAGAGCGTCTGCGAAGGTGGGGGGGGCTATGCAGACACTGTCTGTGACGCTATCTGCGAGGACTGGGTTGTCAGCATAAATTGGCCTTAACAATGGTCTTGAATTTCCTCCATTTGTACCCAATCTGTCTGACTGTGGATTGGTGGAGGTCAAGCTCTTTAGAGATGGTTTTGTAACCTTTTCCAACCTGATGAGCATCAACAATGCTTTTTTGGAGGTCCTCAGAAACCTTCTTTGTTCATGCCATGATACACTTCCACAAACATGTGTTGTGAAGATTAGACTTTGATAGATCCCTGTTCTTTAAATAAAACAGGGTGCCCACTCACACCTGATTGTCATCCCTGTCACGGGCTGAGCCGTAATGCTGAAATAGCACGCAGCGCGCAGGCAGCCATTTGCTGACATTTTTAAATCACTGCTGTCCTGTCGCTATTCTCATTGCCACCACCGTATGTACTGTTTCAGATCTCTTTCATATTGTCATTAATCACCATTTGCCATAGACTAATTACGCAGAGCCAAACTTAGTTTTTAGAGTGCAGGGAAAGGCCTACCGGCACTTCTAGATGGCTATTGTTTGTGCATCTGACTCATTCAAAATATTCGCTTGAAACATATTGTCATTTTCATTCTTCATCTGTATAATCTTTGTCTAGTATCAAAAAGTGAAATAATTCACACTGGCTGTTAAAAACTTCATTTATTGGTTAAAACTTTTGTTATTACAACTCCGTTAGCAATTCATTCACTGTCATTCTAAATGTACTTCCATGTCTCGTTTGGGGAAACAGATGGACCGTTCCACGGGGGGGGGAATAGAGGGGTTTCCCGGGTTCTTTGTGGGGCAGCCCATTGTGATGGGGGTGTTTTAGGGGTAACGACTTAAAAGCCATTTTGAGGGTTCAATAAGGTATTTTTGTGCATGCCAGTTATTGTATGTATTTTTGTGTTATATGTTTTCTTATTTAATTTATTATTTGGTAATAATTATGTTGTTGTTTAGTTAATTGATTATTTTTGACAGTGGGGCTACACTGTAGTGGGTTGGGCTACAGTTAGCAATGCTCTATATTAGGCCCAAGAGCCTCAGTAGGTCAGTGTTGGTGGTGAAGTGAATGTGTCTTGTTAATTGAAGTTGCTCTTGATAGTAGTTCAGGGTCTGAGGACTTAGCCTGGCTATTTATGTAAATATTTGCACATTTGTAAAAAAAAAAAAAAGAGAAAAAGAAAGAAAAAATAAATGAAGCCTTTTCGTTGAAAACTATTTGGTCTCCTCCATCTTCTCCGCTGCTGTGGCCATCCTGCCACATTTGGTGTCAGAAGTGGGATCTCAGGAGATAGGCAGAGAGGAGATGAAGAAGCCAAGAAAATGACTTCGAGGAAAGACAAGAAAAAGCTCGGCGAAGAAGAGCAACAGGTGGCACCACCAAGTCTACGATACCTGCTCCACAACCTGATATGGAGGATACAGCTCTTGGTCATCTGGCAAGGATGATTGAGTCCTTCATGGAGGTGCAATGGGCCAGAGATGAGCAGCTGGAGAAGGAGTCTTCGAAGCAAGCCCACCAGTTCCAGGTCCTCTCATATCAGGTGAACCAACTGCAGCTGGATGCAGAGATGGCTTGAGGAAGGGCAAGCACACCCGTTCCTTCAGAGCAATGGGTCCTGACACCTGAACCACCACTAGAGGCTGCCAGAGGAGGGAGAGGCTATAAATCAAAGATGGCTAAGCTAGAAGACTCCGATAACATCGAGCATTACTTGACCACCTTTGAAAGGTTAGCCACTGTCTTTGAATGGCCAAAAGAGGACTGAGCTGTTCACCTGATTCCACTGCTGACTGGCAAGGCCCACAGTGCCTTTGTTGTCATGGATCCAGATAAGACCCTGGACTATGATTGCCTGAAGGAAGCAGTGTTGAAAAAGTATGAGATCAGCCCAGAGACGTATCGCTTGCAGTTCAGAGCCCTAGAGACCAGTCCAGATGAGACCCCGCAGGAGCTTTACATCAGACTCAAAGATCTCTTCTGTAAGTGGGTGAAGTACGACCAGAGCAGCAAGACGGCCCTTATGGAGACCATGGTGCTGGAGCAGTATCTGCGTGTGCTCTACCCAGAGGTGAAGACCTGGGTTAAGGAGCATAACCCAGCAACGGCAGCGGAGGCCGTCCAGCTGGTGGGGAACTTTGTGTCAGCACACTGAGGCCCCAGGAGGTGCCGTTATGCCGGAGTGCTTGATCGTCAACCATGGGGTAAGTCTGATGGTGCTGGTCGAGGAGTCAGTGCTAATGCTGCTCTTAGTTATAAAAGAACCCCACCCCCAATCAGTGCTCTGTTTAAAGGCATTTCCTGTTTTAATTGTGGTAAAGAAGCTCACAAGAGTCCCGCTTGCCCCATCAGAAAACCTAAGCCTGGCTATCTCTGTCATGTCCCCCATCCCACCTCACCCTTTAAGACCCAGCAGAGCAGGGACCCCATTGTTAGCATAGAGCTTGATGGAAAACCTGTTATAGCTTTGGTAGACATGGGGTGTTCACAGACATTAGTTCAAGCTGGTCTAGTCCCCCTGGAGTTCAGAAATAGTAATGACAAGTTTGCCATCTTTTATGTGCATGGTGATCGAAGTGAGCTCAGCACATGCTTGCTTAGGGTAGGTCTAGCAACCAAGCTCCCTTATCCAGTACTATTGGGTCAGGACCTCCAAGTGCTACCTGAGCCAGTAAATAGGACTGCATGGTGTGGTGTTGTCACTAGAGCTATGGCCAGGGAACAGCAGCAAGCAGACATGTCAGAATTGCCTTTCTATGGGAGGACATGGTAATGGAGCCCACATGCACCATGGAAGAAAGGTGTGAGAGGCGCAGGCAAACAGTGGACCAGGTGGTGAAGCATTCAGATATACAGGCTGAGTTAGTGGAGCCCCCCAGTTTGACTGCTGAAGACTTGATGTTTAAAAGCGATCTTACTGAGGAACAGCATGTAGACCCCACCTTGGGCCCATTATTTAGGAAAGCTGAGGATGGCTCTTGCTTTGTTCCTGTCCTTAGGAGAGAAGGGTATATAATACAAAACAACCTCCTTTACAGATAGAGTGAGGAAGGGTTACAGCTGGTGATTCCTCTGAAGTACCGTGAGCAAGTGCGGGAACTGGGTCACACTATACCCTGGGCTGGACACTTGGCTTACATGAAGACCTTACAAAGAATAAGTAAGCATTTCTATTGGCCAGGGCTTTTTGCAGAAGTGAGAAGATATTGTAAATCTTGTCCCCAGTGCCAGCTATTTGGAGGCAGAGGCCTTGTACATGCTCCATTTATTCCCTTGCCAGTTGTCAACATTCCTTTTAAGAGGATTGGAGTAGATGTTGTTGGGCCCCTTGAGAGGAGCAAGTCAGGGAACAGGTTTATTTTGGTTATCTGTGATTATGCCACTAGGTATCCTGAAGCATTCCCCCTGAGATGTTACAGCCAAACGGGTAGCAACAGCTATGCTACAACTCTTCTCTAGGGTAGGCATACCCCAAGAAGTGCTAACAGATCAGGGACCAAACTTTGTGAGTAAGACCTTAAGGCAGGTGTATGATCTGTTAGGCATCAAACGTTTCATAACCACTCCTTACCACCCACAGACTGATGGACTTGTTGAGCAGTTCAACCAGACCCTCTTGAACATGCTCCAGAAGTTTGTGGTGGACAGTGGGAAGGACTGGGACCAGTGGCTACCCTACCTTCTGTTTGCATACAGGGAGGCTCCCCAGGCTTCTACGGGGTTTTCCCCCTTTGAGATTCTATATGCACATCAGGTTCGGGGCCCACTGGATGTACTAAAGGAGACCTGGGAAGGTGACACCTCAGGCCAGACTAACATCATCTCCTATGTGCTGAGGATGAGGGAAAAGCTTGCAGCTGCATCCACCTTGGCACAAGAGAACCTGCAGAGGGCACAAGACTGGCAGAAGATGCCTGCATAATTAATCTATGGCAAATGGTGATTAATGACAATATGAAAGAGATCTTAAACAGTACATAGAGTGGTGGCAATGAGAATAGCGACAGGACAGGACAGCGGTGATTTAAAAATGCCGGCAAATGGCTGCCTGCGCGCTATGTCAGCATCACGGCTCAGGCCATGACAATCCCATTGATTGAAAACACCTGACTCTAATTTCACCTTCAAATTAACTGCTAATCCTAGAGATTCATATACTTTAGCCACTCACAATATGTAATATTGGATCATTTTCCTCAATAAATAAATGACCAGGTGTAATACTTTTGTCTCATTTGTTTAACTGGGTTCTCTTTATCTACTTTTAGGACTTGTGTGAAAATCTGATGTTTTAGGTTATATTTATGCAGAAATATAGAAAATTCTAAAGGGTTCACAAACTTTCAAGCACCACTGTACCACCATGCTTTGCAAGAGTTGCCAATGAGATTCTTTCTGTTCATGTAACTTTAGAATATAAATCAAATTACATCTTTATTAATTTGCAATTTTTAAAAAAATCTTAATATACTGTTTAATTTGGGCTCACATTTCTCTCTTTTATTAATACACCAATCAGCCATAAAATTAGAAACACTGACAGGTAAACAGAATTACATTAATTATGCTGTTACAGAAGAGCTGCTGTAGCAAAAACTATTGAAAAAGTTAATGCTGGCTAAAGCAGAAAGGTGTCAGAATGGACTCTTTCAGCAGTTTGTGCTACAAGTAGCTCTTCTGTGGGATTGGACCATACGGGCTTGCCTTCATGCCCCATGCGAATCAATGAGCCTTCGACACCCATGACCCTGTCGCCGGTTCAGCAGTTGTCCTTCCTTGGACCACTTTTGGGAGGTACTAACCACTGCACACCAGGAACACCACACAAGATATGCCATTTTGAGGATGCTGTTTCAGAGAAGCTCAGAGCTAATCACCTAGCCATCACAATTTAGCCCTTGTCAAAGTTGCTCAGATCCTTATGCTTGCTCATTTTTCCTGCTTTCAACACATCAACTTCGAGAATTGACTGTTCTCTTGCTGCCTGATATATCCCACCCCTTGACGGGTGCCATTGTAACAACATCTCATCTCATCTCATTATCTCTAGCCGCTTTATCCTTCTACAGGGTTGCAGGCAAGCTGGAGCCTATCCCAGCTGACTACGGGCGAAAGGCGGGGTACACCCTGGACAAGTCGCCAGGTCATCACAGGGCTGACACATAGACACAGACAACCATTCACACTCACATTCACACCTACGGTCAATTTAGAGTCACCAGTTAACCTAACCTGCATGTCTTTGGACTGTGGGGGAAACTGGAGCACCCGGAGGAAACCCACGCGGACACGGGGAGAACATGCAAACTCCACACAGAAAGGCCCTTGCCGGCCACGGGGCTCAAACCCGGACCTTCTTGCTGTGAGGCGACAGCGCTAACCACTACACCACCGTGCCGCCCATTGTAACAACATAATCAATGTAATTCATTTTACTTGTCAGTGTTCTTCATTTCATGGCTAATTAGTGTGTACTGTACCTACTTGAATAATGTTGATGCCTTTCCATTGTGGAAAAATGGAAGGAACAGCTGTACCTCTGACTGTTTACTATGACAAACTCAAACACTGGAGAGTTCTTCCGAAAATGGTAAATGAATGTTATTATACTGTATATCTGTCTTTCGTAAATATCAAATTTTTAAAAATAATTTTTTCTTAGGCTTAGAATCTGTTGAGCTTCCACCAGGTCCCTGTGAATTAGCTGTAAGTGCATTAATACCGGTGATTTGTTGTGCAGCCAGCACTAAACATTTTGACCAATCAGAATAAAGAATTCAAAAGCATGGTGGTACAGTGGTGCTTGAAAGTTTGTGAACCCTTTAGAATTTTCTATATTTCTGCATAAATATGACCTAAAACATCATCAGATTTTCACACAAGTCCAACAAGTAGATAAAGAGAACCCAGTTAAACAAATGAGACAACAATATTTGGTCATTTATTTATTGAGGAAAATGATCCAATATTACATATCTGTGAGTGGCAAAAGTATGTGAACCTCTAGGATTAGCAGTTAATTTGAAGGTGAAATTAGAGTCAGGTGTTTTCAATCAATGGGATGACAATCAGGTGTGAGTGGTTTTATTTAAAGAACAGGGCTCTATCAAAGTCTGATCTTCACAACACATGTTTGTGGAAGTGTATCATGGCCTGAACAAAGGAGATTTCTGAGGACCTCAGAGAAAGCATTGTTGATGCTCATCAGGCTGGAAAAGGTTACAAAACCCTCTCTAAAGAGTTTGGACTCCACCAATCCACAGTCAGACAGATAGTGTACAAATGGAGGAAATTCAAGACCATTGTTACCCTCCCCAGGAGTGGTCGACCAACAAAGATCACTCCAAGAGCAAGGCATGTAATAGTCAGCGAGGTCACAAAGGACCCCAGGGTAACTTCTAAGCAACCAAAGGCTTCTCTCACATTGGCTAATGTTCATGAGTCCACCATCAGGAAACCACTGAACAACAATGGTGTGCATGGCAGGGTTGTAAGGATAAAGCCACTGCTCTCCAAAAAGAACATTGCTGCTCGTCTGCAGTTTGCTAAAGATCATGTGGACAAGCCAGAAGGCTATTGGAAAAATGTTTTGTGGACAGATGAGACCAAAATAGAACTTTCTGGTTTAAATGAGAAACATTATGTTTGGAGAAAGGAAAACACTGCATTTCAGTATAAGAACCTCATCCCATCTGTGAAATATGGTAGTGTTAGGGTTTTGCTGGGATTCGAACCTGGTTTGTTGGTGTGATAATCCAGCAAACCCCCACTAGGCCACCAGGGGGATGACTCAAATGCAGAGGCGTGAGGCGGAAGTAGAAAAAGAATCAAAAGGTTTATTTAAACTATATACACTATATACAGGGCAAAACAAAAGACAAAAAAAAAAAACCAAAGAGTATTATCCAAAAGAAAAGCAAAGTGCAAAAATTCAAAAGCTAAGAAGATCAAAAAACACAGTACAAAGGAAACTGGAGATAAACATAACAGCACAAAGACTCCGTGACAAGAGGACTGAACTCAGGGGTATAAATAGACAAACTAATTAAGGACACAGGTGAAGATAATTAGGCAATTAACACAAACACAAAACACAGGAACAGTGGCGGCCTCTAGAGGCCAAAATAAACACGACATGAAAAGGAAATAACAGCGGCCTCTAGAGGCCAAAACAGTCCTAGTCCTAACAGGACCCCCCCCCTCTAGGAGCGTCTCCTGACGTTCCCAGGGCGATCCGGATGGGCCGAATGGAAGTCCCGGCATAGTTCTTTATCAAGGACATCCCGAGCAGGAACCCAGCAGCGCTCCTCAGGACCATAGCCCTCCCAGTCCACCAGATATTGCAACCCGCCGCGGACCCGGCGGGAGTCAAGCAGGCGATTCACAGTGAACACAGTCTGCCCCTGGAAGATGCGGGGGGGTGGGGGGTTCCTAGGGGCAGGGGCATACGTAGACGTCAGTACGGGCCGTAACAGGGAAACATGGAAAGTGGGGTTGATCCTCAGAGTCCGGGGCAACTGGAGCCGGTAGGAGACAGGGTTCACCCTGCGCACCACCTTGAAGGGGCCAATGTAGCGAGGAGCAAGCTTGCGGTTCTCCACCCGCAGTGGAAGGTCCTTAGTGGACAGCCAAACACGCTGCCCAGGGCGGAAAGCGTGTGCAGGTCTTCTATGGCGGTTGGCCTGAGTCTGGTTGGTTCTGGAGGTCTGTATGAGGGTCTTCCTGACCTTGCTCCAGGTCTTGCGACACCGTCTCACATATTGGTTGACCGAGGGCACCCCCGCGTCCTCCTCCTGGTCCGGGAACAGAGGTGGCTGGAACCCGAATTGGCACTGGAATGGCGACAGCTTGGTGGCCGATGACTGCAGGGTGTTGTGGGCGTACTCCGCCCATGGCAGCCAGGTGCTCCACGATGTCGGGTTATCCATAGCCAGGCCTCGCAGGGTGGTTTCCAGGTCCTGGTTGAGCCTCTCCGTCTGACCATTGGACTGTGGGTGAAACCCAGAGGAGAGGCTGGCAGTGGCTCCGATGACCTTGCAGAACCCGTGCCACACTCGGGAGGAGAACTGGGGCCCTCGGTCTGAGACGATGTCCTGTGGAAGACCAAAGACTCGGAAGACATGATTAAACAAAAGTTTCGCAGTTTCAAGAGCAGAGGGGAGTTTGCACAGTGGTATGAAGCGGCAGGCCTTGGAGAATCTGTCAACTAAGACCAAAATGACCGTGTTACCTTGTGACTCAGGGAGACCCGTGATAAAGTCGACTGCCACGTGGGACCAGGGACGCCGGGGAATGGTCAGAGGATGCAGGAGACCCTGGGGACGCTGTCGTGGGTTCTTGGTTCTGGTGCAAACCTCACAGGACAGGACAAATGACCTTACTTCCTTCTCCATGTTAGGCCACCAGAAGCGTCTTTTCAGGAAGTCCAGGGTCCTCCGAGCTCCCGGGTGGGCGGTGAGAGGGGAAGAGTGACCCCACTGGAGAACCTTGGCCCGGGCTTGATGTGGGACGTACAAGAGGCCTGGTGGCCCCGTCCCAGGACCGGGGTCCTGGCGTTGGGCTCGTCGGACAGCCTCCTCAATACCCCAGCGAACAGGGGCCACAATCCGGGACACAGGGATAATAGGCCCGACTTCATTCTCCCTGTTAGTGGCAGAGAACAGTCTGGACAGTGCGTCAGGTTTGGTGTTCTCTCATCCTGTTGTCCAGACGAATAGCATGCGAGATGAGGGTTTCGAGGTCACTTGGGCATCCAATAGAGGCCAGACCGTCCTTGATGGGGTCAGACAGACCATGGTGGAAGGCTGACACCAGGGCAGTCTCGTTCCATCCACTTACTGCTGCGAGTGTTCGGAACGAGATGGCGTAATCTGCGACGCTTCCTCCTTGCCGGATGGACATGAGCTTTCGGGCTGCGTCGGTACTGATGTCTGCCTGATCGAAGACCCGAAGCATCTCTTCAGAAAACAGCTGGAAATCAAAGCACTCAGGTCCCTGTCTTTGCCAGATAGCAGTAGCCCAGGCTCGCGCCTTACCAGCTAATAAGGTGATCACAAAGGCAATCTTGCGGCGATCCGTAGTGTAGGTGGTAGGCTGAAGCTCAAAGGTGAGTTGACACTGGGTAAGGAACTCTCGGCACTCACTGTGCTTGCCGTCATACCTCTGTGGTGCAGGAAGGCTGGGTTCGCGAGGTGAAGAAGGCAGCATTGCAGGAGGCACTGGAGCAGGAGTGGGAGCTGGATCAGGAGCAGGAACTGGATCAGGAGCAGGAGATGCAGGCAGAGATGTCAGCTGTGCCAGGGTTTTCCCAATTTGCTGAAGCAGTTCCTCGTGGCGAGCGAGGGCCTCACGTTGGCTGGTGAGCGTACGTCCATGAGCATCCATGGTCGCTCCGAAGCGTGTCAAAGCTGCCATAATTCCCTGAAGGTTGGCCGGGTAGACAGTTGAAGCAGCCTCTGCTGAGTCGGTCATGACGGAGTCTTTCTGTTAGGGTTTTGCTGGGATTCGAACCTGGTTCGTTGGTGTGATAATCCAGCAAACCCCCACTAGGCCACCAGGGGGATGACTCAAATGCAGAGGCGTGAGGCGGAAGTAGAAAAAGAATCAAAAGGTTTATTTAAACTATATACACTATATACAGGGCAAAACAAAAGACAAAAAAAAAAAACCAAAGAGTATTATCCAAAAGAAAAGCAAAGTGCAAAAATTCAAAAGCTAAGAAGATCAAAAAACACAGTACAAAGGAAACTGGAGATAAACATAACAGCACAAAGACTCCGTGACAAGAGGACTGAACTCAGGGGTATAAATAGACAAACTAATTAAGGACACAGGTGAAGATAATTAGGCAATTAACACAAACACAAAACACAGGAACAGTGGCGGCCTCTAGAGGCCAAAATAAACACGACATGAAAAGGAAATAACAGCGGCCTCTAGAGGCCAAAACAGTCCTAGTCCTAACAGGTAGTGGTAGTGTAGGGATGGACTGCCATGCCTTAGCCATAGTAAATTCCCTTTCTCTGTACAGCACTGAACACACCAATCCCTGTACTCGATGCTATGTTCTATCTCCGCCCATTCTTCTGACTCCCTGTAATGGTATTGGATACAGAGATGATACCGGATACCAAATACAGTGACGTCACGACTGTACTTTAAACTTGTGGCGGAATTGAAATTCCTTCTCTCTGGCGGTGGGTTTCCACGCGTGAAAGAGATGTCGTTACATCTGTGCTACAGGAGAACAAAGGACAAAGAACGAGCTATTGATACCGGACCTTTAGCCAAAGTTCAATGTATTTGATTTTCGCATAGTTGCAATAATAACTGAACCGGTCAGTTACTGCAGCCCACGCAATATTTTAAAGACAAAAGGCGACCGGATCCCTTTTTGCTTTCTCAACGTCAACGAACTACAAACAAGATTCCTTCCAGATCATCATCGGACGACCGACGGGACTCCAAAGATCTTCAGCTGACAAGCTGTAAAAGTGAAAGGAACAGAACTATTTTCTCACTGGACCTGCACTCCATGCTGTCTTCAGATAACAGATGCCGCAGGTTCAGTCGCCAAACAAGAGTGATCTCAAGTAAGGGTGGCATCTGGGCAATTGTTAGTCTTAGTTGTGGCTAGTTAACATGAAGAGTGTTGTTTATTTGAATTCATTCATGGTTTAAATGTACGCATTTTGATTAACATGAAAGTCGGTCTTAGACCGCGTGTTGTTTGATTTGCTTTGTTTACTATCTGTATTTAGTTAGATCGTGCATGTGTTCTCTCTCTCTCACCCCCCTCCTTCTTGTCGTGCACCTGCGCACGCCCTCTCTCCATAGCTCCTCCTCATCTTGTTAGTGCACAGCTGCGTACACACACACGCTCACACAGACACACAAACACATGATTTCCCTCTCACATTTTAACATCCACTCGCCCCTACACTGTAAACTTGCATATTGCCCATTACTTCTGATCACCATTAGTGCCTTAGTTATCATCATATACACTACTGATTATTACCTGTATACAACCCCAATTCCAAAAAAGTTGGTACAAAGTACAAATTGTAAATAAAAATGGAATGCAATGATGTGGAAGTTTCAAAATTCCATATTTTATTCAGAATAGAACATAGATGACATATCAAATGTTTAAACTGAGAAAATGGATTATTTAAAGTGAAAAATTAGGTGATTTTAAATTTCATGACAACAACACATCTCAAAAAAGTTGGGACAAGGCCATGTTTACCACTGTGAGACATCCCCTTTTCTCTTTACAACAGTCTGTAAACATCTGGGGACTGGACTGAGGAGACAAGTTGCTCAAGTTTAGGGATAGGAATGTTAACCCATTCTTGTCTAATGTAGGATTCTAGTTGCTCAACTGTCTTAGGTCTTTTTTGTCGTATCTTCCGTTTTATGATGCACCAAATGTTTTCTATGGGTGAAAGATCTGGACTGCAGGCTGGCCAGTTCAGTACCCGGACCCTTCTTCTACGCAGCCATGATGCTGTAATTGATGCAGTATGTGGTTTGGCATTGTCATGTTGGAAAATGCAAGGTCTTCCCTGAAAGAGACGTCGTCTGGATGGGAGCACATGTTGCTCTAGAACCTGGATATACCTTTCAGCATTGATGGTGTCTTTCCAGATATGTAAGCTGCCCATGCCACACACACTAATGCAACCCCATACCATCAGAGATGCAGGCTTCTGAACTGAGCGCTGATAACAACTTGGGTCGTCCTTCTCCTCTTTAGTCCGAATGACACGGCGTCCCTGATTTCCATAAAGAACTTCAAATTTTGATTCGTCTGACCACAGAACAGTTTTCCACTTTGTCACAGTCCATTTTAAATGAGCCTTGGCCCAGAGAAGACGTCAGCGCTTCTGGATCGTGTTTAGATACAGCTTCTTCTTTGAACTATAGAGTTTTAGCTGGCAACGGCGGATGGCACAGTGAATTGTGTTCACAGATAATGTTCTCTGGAAATATTCCTGAGCCCATTTTGTGATTCCCAATACAGAAGCATGCCTGTATGTGATGCAGTGCCGTCTAAGGGCCCGAAGATCACGGGCACCCAGTATGGTTTTCCGGCCTTGACCCTTACGCACAGAGATTCTTTCAGATTCTCTGAATCTTTTGATGATATTATGCACTGTAGATGATGAGGATATGTTCAAACTCTTTGCAATTTTACACTGTCGAACTCCTTTCTGATATTGCTCTACTATTTGTCGGCACAGAATTAGGGGGATTGGTGATCCTCTTCCCATCTTTACTTCTGAGAGCTGCTGCCACTACAAGATGCTCTTTTTATACCCAGTCATGTTAATGACCTATTGCCAGTTGACCTAATGAGTTGCAATTTGGTCCTCCAGCTGTTCCTTTTTTGTACCTTTAACTTTTCCAGCCTCTTATTGCCCCTGTCCCAACTTTTTTGAGATGTGTTGCTGTCATGAAATTTCAAATGAGCCAATATTTGGCATGAAATTTCAAAATGTCTGACTTTTGACATTTGATATGTTGTCTATGTTCTATTGTGAATACAATATCAGTTTTTGAGATTTGTAAATTATTGCATTCCATTTTTATTTACAATTTGTACTTTGTCCCAACTTTTTTGGAATTGGGGTTGTACATTGTATCACCATTTATATTAAATTATTCTTTGGCTGCTATTGTTGCTATATCTGATCAGTATTAGTTTGCTAATTCGTGTCAGCTATTTCAATAAATGGTATCTTTGGAATAAACTGTGTCCTGTCTATTGCTACAACATTCACTGAGTGCCAACCTCTGCCAAAAAGGCATTCGAATTGCCTTCGCGCATTTGGTTGTTATATCAATGTTATAGATATAGAGTAAACATATTACATAAGACCTACAATACTCACTAAAACTATCGAAACATCACCACTAAGTTATTCCAGTGAAACTATTAGACACTTGAATTAATGATTAATGAATTTATGAGACTGATCCCTTTTTACATGAGACTTATTTGATAAGCCTATTGCACCTACAATAGTATCATGGTTTGAGCCTGTTTTGCTGCATCTGGGTGGGCCAGGACAGCTTGCCATCATTGATGGAATAATGATTTCTGAATTATGCCAGCGAATTCTAAAGGAAAATATCAGGACATCTGTCCATGAACTGAATCTCAAGAGAAGGTGGATCATGCAGCAAGACAACGACCCTAAGCACACAAGTTGTTCTACCAAAGAATGGTTAAAGAAGAATAAAGTTCATGTTTTGGAATGGCCAAGTCAAAGTCCTGACCTTAATCCAATCGAAATGTTGTGGAAGGACCTGAAGCAAGCAGTTCATGTGAGGAAACCCACCAACATCCCAGAGTTGAAACTGTTCTGTCCAGTGGAATGGGCTAAAATTCCTCCAAGCCAGTGTGCAGGACTGATCAACAGTTATCGGAAACATTTAGTTGCAGTTATTGCTGCACAAGGGGGTCACACCAGGTACTGAAAGCAAAGGTTCACATACTTTTGCCACTCACAGATATGTAATATTGGGTCATTTTCCTCAATAAATAAATGACCAAGTATAATATTTTTGTCTCATTTGTTTAACTGGGTTATCTTTATCTACTTTTAGGACTTGTGTGAAAATCTGATGATGTTTTAGATCATATTTATGCAGAAATATAGATAATTTGAGTGAGGCGAGGGCCTTTCTGTGTGGAGTTTGCATGTTCTTCCTGTGTCTGCGTGGGTTCTCTAGTTTCCCTCACAGTCCAAAGACATGCAGGTTAGGTCAATTGGTGGTTCTAAATTGACCGTAGGTGTGAATGTGAGTGTGAATGGTTGTTTGTCTCTGTGTCAGCCCTGCAATAACCTGGTGACTTGTTCAGGGTGTACCCCGCCTTTTGCCCATAGTCAGCTGGGATAGGCTCCAGCTTGCCTGCGACCCTGTAGAACAGGATAAAGCGGCTAGAGATAATGAGATGAGATTATATATATATATATATATATATATATATATATATATATATATATATATATACACACCAAGCAGCCATAACATTAAAACCACTGACAGGTGAAGTGAATAACATGATCCTTTCATTGCAATGACACCTGTCAAGGGGTGGGATAGATTAGGCAGCAAAAGAACTGTCAGTTCTTGAAGTTGATGTGTTAGAAGCAGAAAAAATGGGCAAGCATAAGGATCTCTGTGACTTTGACAATGGCCAAATTGTGATTGGTAGATGACTGGGTCTGAGCATCTGTAAAATGGCACATCTTGTGGGGTGTTCCTGGTATGCAGTGATTTATACCTACCAAAAGTGGTACAAGGAAGGGCAACTGGTGAACTGGCGACAGGGTCATGGGTGTCGAAGGCTCATTGATTCACATGAGGCATGAAGACTAGCCTGTATGGTCCAATCCCACAGAAGAGCTACTCTAGCACTGAAAAAGTTTGTGCTAATATCTCTCTGTTTTAGCCAGCATTAACTTTTTCAGTAGTTTGTGCTACAGTAACTCCCCAGTAGCCCCCACAGTTATGGAACAGCCTTCCAAGTAGTGTTCAGTACTAGGATACAGTCTCAGTGTTTAAGTCTAGGCTGAAAACATATCTGTTTAGTCAAGCCTTTTGTTAATAGCTTTTATTAGGTAAAGGAGTAGAGGGTCCTCAGGCATAGAGGTTTTTGGTAAACTGGGATTTTTGGATGCTGTCACTCCCCACTCTCACATGTTCACTTGGTGTTTTTGATGGTGTAGTGACCCAGTACATCATGTAACTAACCCACCAGGTCTCCAGAGGTTTGGGTTCCACCAGGTCTTCATGAAAGAAGTGGCACTGTAGCAAAAATCCATTGGGCAGCTGCTCCACCCTGTTGTTGGCGCTGGAATGTCCAGCCCTATGTGCTGGAGAAAGCACATAGATCCCAGCTTAAGCACCCTGACCTCAGTGTGGGACTGATAGATTAGGAATAAAATTAGCTCATCTTTTAAGTCATTCAAATTCTGTAAACTGCTTTGCGACAATGTTTATTGTTAAAAGCGCTATACAAATAAACTTGACTTGACTTGAAATACTTTTATTCCACATTTTGTTGCTTTTTTGTATTTTTGGGGGGTTGTTTTTGAGTAGAGTTTTTATTTCATCCTCTGTTGTTTCAACAACATGGCATTTTATTTTTCTCAACTCATGGTATATGAGCTGATATCCTAGTAGTATAGTAGCCAATCAGAGCATGTGATTGCTCATATCCAGTGAATGTGGATAAAACATGGTGGTATATTCCTGACCTCAAGAGCATTTTAACTCCTGTCCAGTTCTTATAGCCTTATTTTGTGGATGTTCATAATTTATTTAACCACAATTTATGACCTGGCCATAACATAAGTAAGCTATATAATCCAAATTGTGACTAATAACAAATGAGAGCAAACTTTGGTAACTATTAAAGGTTAATTCCCACTGAAAGTTATAAAGTTTCTTTTAGTCATGCATGAACAACTATTTAAACCAGCTGTGAGACACTGTAGGGTTTTAGCACACATAAACTCCATAGAAACCTATCCAAAATAATATTACTCTAATTCAATAATGAATTTATTTACATAATGGTCAGCAGTATCAGCGCTGTTAGGATACAGATATCATTCATACCCAAATTTGCACTTCATGCACATTTTCTCTTATTGACTCCTTTTGATGCTTGACATTTAGATCTCAAAATATCCAAGATTAAAATATCTCAGGGCGGCATGGTGGTGTAGTGGTTAGCGCTGTCGCCTCACAGCAAGAAGGTCCTGGGTTCGAGCCCCGGGGCCGGCGAGGGCCTTTCTGTGTGGAGTTTGCATGTTCTCCCCGTGTCCGCGTGGGTTTCCTCCGGGTGCTCCGGTTTCCCCCACAGTCCAAAGACATGCAGGTTAGGTTAACTGGTGACTCTAAATTGACCGTAGGTGTGAATGTGAGTGTGAATGGTTGTCTGTGTCTGTGTGTCGGCCCTGTGATGACCTGGCGACTTGTCCAGGGTGTACCCCGCCTTTCGCCCGTAGTCAGCTGGGATAGGCTCCAGCTTGCCTGCGACCCTGTAGAAGGATAAAGCGGCTAGAGATAATGAATGAATGAATGAATGAATAAAATATCTCAAAACTTAACAGAAAGATCCAATAACTCTACACATGCCTACATATGAAACTGTAAATGTGTGAAATTGTTATTCAGTGTTGGACCTGGTGTGAATCTGCAGTGATTTGTTAAAAAATGTACCAGAGATGCTATTTGTTTAAATAATGAGGTAAGATTTAAGCATCATGCATTTGAGTGTAATGAGCATGTAATGAACACAAATGTTTTATCATCATGGATTTGTACTGTTTGAATTGCAGGTCTATATGGTGCAAATTAACATTCATGGGAAACCAACCCAAGAGGGAAATGAGCTCTTTGCTTCTAACCCATAACTTGGGCACAGCTGGTGATTTTTGTGTCATTCGCTCTACAGAGGCCATTGAGAAGTTCCAAAAGTTTTCTTTGTGGGCCACATCATTTTCCAGTGCATGTGCCAGCACTATTTTTGCTAAGTAATGTTAGTACCCTTAGAATTCTGAAATGGGTGTGCAAGTGCTATGTGATGAAATATAATTTTCATTATTTCAATGAACCCTGCATTAAAATAATGAGAGCTTTTTTACCAATCAAGTCAATGTTTTATTAGTGAAATACAGTATATGGTCAAAAGTTTGTGGACACTTGACCATCACAGGCATACAGTATGTGTGCCTTTGCCAGACTGTTGCTAAAAATTTGTCAGTACCCAATTGTCTAGGATATCATTAATGCTTAATGATATCCTGTAGCGGCGGCATGGTGATGTAGTGGTTAGCACTGTCACCTCACAGCAAGAAGGTTTAGGGTTCAAGTCCAGTGGCTGACAGGGGCCTTTCTGTGTGGAGTTTGCATGTTCTCCCCGTGCCTGCGTGGGTTTCCTCCGGGTGCTCCGGTTTTCCCCACAGTCAAAAGACATGCAGGTTAGGCTAATTGGTGGCTCTAAATTGACCGTAGGTGTGAATGTGAGTGTGAATGGTTGTCTGTGTCTATGTGTCAGCCCTGTGATGACCTGGCGACTTGTCCAGGGTGTACCCCGCCTTTCGCCCGTAGTCAGCTGGGATAGGCTCCAGCTTGCCTGCGACCCTGTAGAAGGATAAAGCGGCTAGAGATAATGAGATGAGATGAGATGAGATGAGATGAGATGAGATGAGATGAGATGAGATGAGATGAGATGAGATGAGATGAGATGAGATGTGCCAGCACTATTTTTGCTAAGTAATGTTAGTACCCTTAGAATTCTGAAATGGGTGTGCAAGTGCTATGTGACGAAATATAATTTTCATTATTTCAATGAACCCTGCATTAAAATAATGAGAGCTTTTTTACCAATCAAGTCAATGTTTTATTAGTGAAATACAGTATATGGTCAAAAGTTTGTGGACACTTGACCATCACAGGCATACAGTATGTGTGCCTTTGCCAGACTGTTGCTAAAAATTTGTCAGTACCCAATTGTCTAGGATATCATTAATGCTTAATGATATCCTGTAGCGGCGGCATGGTGATGTAGTGGTTAGCACTGTCACCTCACAGCAAGAAGGTTTAGGGTTCAAGTCCAGTGGCTGACAGGGGCCTTTCTGTGTGGAGTTTGCATGTTCTCCCCGTGCCTGCGTGGGTTTCCTCCAGGTGCTCTGGTTTCCCCCACAGTCAAAAGACATGCAGGTTAGGCTAAGTGGTGGCTCTAAATTGACCGTAGGTGTGAATGTGAGTGTGAATGGTTGTTTGTCTCCATGTGTCAGCCCTGTGATGATCTGGCAACTTGTCCAGGGCGTACCCCACCTCTCGCCCACAGTCAGCTGGGATAGGCTCTAGCTTGTCTGCGGCCCTGTAGAACAGAATAAGCAGCTAAAGATAATGGATGGATGGATATCCTGTAGCATTAAGATTTCTCATTATTGGAACTAAGGGGCCCAAACCTGTTCTTGCATGACAATGTCTCTGTGCACAAAGGAAGTTCCATGAAGTCATAGTTTGCCAAAGTTGGTGTAGAAGATCTCAAGTAGCTTGCACAGAGCCCTGATCTGAACCCCACTGAACGCCTTTGGGATGAACTGAAATACCAAATGCACTCCAGGCCTCCTCACCTGACAACAGTGCCTGACCTCATGAATACTCTTGTGGCTAAATGAGCAAATCCTCAAAGCACTGTTACAAAATCTCCCCCTTATATGATCCTATCAAACTCTGGGGTGATGCACTACAGTTTAATATTCCCCATTCTGCTGTTATTTAAAAAAAAATGTGCCATTCATATACTAGTAAAAAGTCCAATAATTATCTGTTCTGGTGGAGGCCACACCACTCAGCTGTTCCTGGACTCTGCAGCTAAATCAATAGCAGAAGGGCGGAAAGAACAAGATAATGGCTCCACCATTCGAGCTCTGTATGAGCCAAGGCCCTGACATCACAATCACTGCACATCTGTCACTACTGAATGCAAAAAGATGCTTTCATTAATTACCCATCTCAGTAAAACCCTTAATTAAATCACATTCACTATTTCTCTATTATGCTAATGTGCCATATTGAAAAAGTAATTCTTGCAGCATTTTGAGTCTATGTTTTTCTGATTGATATTTTCTGATGCTATAAGAGGGTGTGGTGTCTTTAAATTGGTTTATTGAAAAGAAGCATCTGCTTTATCCAGATCAGAGTCCTGGTTCCTGGAGCCACACCATAACCTAGGAACACTACTTATTTGTATAGGTATGTATGGAGAGATTTGTTTTCAGTATCCTTTTTTATTATCTTATCCAAGGTGTAATGTCCAATAATATTTGGCAGCTTGATGCCATGTCTCATATTTTCGCTAATTGCACTTGAGTGTTGAACTGATGGATAAACTGGACTACTAAGTAGAATAAAAAAGGGTGAATGGGATATATTTAGTTTTTTTTTTTTTCAGTTGGTCATACATTCATGGCCAGAAGGAAATAAAGTACATTTTTGACAGAGTCTGTGACTCTGGAGCAGCTCAACATGGGCTTTGTCGTACCCTGGTGGCTTCCTCTAATGTACCTGTCATGCCCTTGATATATGGATGCATGTATATTTTAAGGTTCACCTGGCATGCTTGTCACCTGCAGTCTGTTTGTGGCATAATGATTGATCAGCACAGCTTTTTGGGTTTCTTTCTCAGATGTAAAAAAGATGCCTGAAAGGAGAATCCACCCAATTTGCATCAAGATGACTCAGTATGGCTGCTTGTCTAAACAAAGGTGCACAAGTCACATTTCTTTCATATTTATAGACCTTTCAGACATTTCCATAAATTATTTTTGTGCCATACTTGTATTACACTAGCTCATAGTTACTGGATATTTGAGACACAGACAGACAATGCTGAATATATTTCTGTTGTGCTTTTTCCCCCCTTTTCTTTTCTAAATTTGTACAGCTTTCTTCTATGAAGATGTCAGTTATTCAGCACTGGGCTCCTGCTGAGGAGGTGTCTGGGTAATGATCACCCAGGGCTAACTGTTAATGCAGAGCAGATTGCCACCATATTGAAGGCAGCACAAAGATCTTGTTTTAATTATCCTCTGAATATTTGCTTCCTGCAGACTTGCATCCTCTCCATGTTGAGTTCATGCTCTTTTCAACAGTGCAATGAATTGCTCACAAAGGTTCTCGTCCATGCGCTCTCTCTCTCTCTCTCTCTCTCTCTCTCTCTCTCTCTCACACACACACACACACACACACACACACACACACACACACTTGTCTTACTATCCTCAAGAGGACTGTTACAGGTCTGCCCATTTTTTTCCTGTCCTTCTTGGTTTCTGTCTATCTTGCAGGATGGAGCTAGTAGGCAGGTGCAGGTAATTTACCTGATTGGCCTATTGGGACTATAAAAGAGCTGCCTGGTGGCTGTGTAGTTTTCCGTCTCTCCTTTTGCTTTCTTTGTGTTACATGCCACAATTTATACTCAAATTATACTTTCGTTTCTTACCTTTCCATTTACCCTGATGTTATCTTGTCTTTTTGAGGGCCCTTATTTACTTTAATTTGTTACTTTAATAACCCCTTTGGACACAAGGCAAAATTTTATGGAACTTCATGTGTACAATTGTACACATATGTCTGCGGGGGATAAATCATATTGCCTCACCAAATGAGCCTGGTGGTTGTAATAGGACCTCTTACTACAACTCGCTACACCTAAATCTAACCAGAATCTTATCCTCAGTAACCAAACTTTTTGCTTTGTTTTTCTTCAATAAAAAACAGCCTATTCATGGGGACCAGCCAAATGTTCCTAGAATGTCAACGTTATCAGGTATTCCTGTCCTTGTGGGGACCTTTAGAAAAACTTGTATGTAGTACTTTAGTAGGTTAGAGAATGAGGGATGGGTAGACAGGCTTGACAACTCCAGGTGTTTTTTGTTTTTTTCCTCCTTTTCTTTCATTTTTCAGTGACTTAGTTTGCACTCACGTGCACACACAAACATGGATGCTCAGTAGCTCAGCTTTCTCACTCAGATTACTGGCTTTGCTCTGTAAGAACACAGAAAAACATACAAGAGTAAATTGCCAGTAATCAAACACAGATGAAACTCATCACATGTTACCTGCCAGTTCTACCTGACTCCTTGCCAGCTGATGCTTGACCATGCCCCAACTGCAACATAATTCTTTCTTTAAAAGTGTTAAAATGATAGAATTTTGTGATAAATAATTTCTACTGCATTTACTACAATGTTCCCTATGCTTTTGTGTCTTTTATTTTAGCCTATTCCTAAATGCAGATGAGCGATGCACTGGGGTGTCATCTCATCACTTCCCCAGACTCGATCCATCTGTTCAGCTTGTAGTGATAATAGAGTCCAGAATGTTGCTAAGAGCGCAAGTATGGAGTCAAAATTATAGAGGTAAAACATTTCATTGGGATTAGCAACTGATTTTAGCTCCCAGGAGTTGTCTGATGTACCAGGACTTTTGCCTTTCGCCAGGGCATAAAAAAAAAGAAAGAAAATGCGGTCAGTGTAAGTTGCTTCACAGACAAAGTGACCAGCACACTGCCCTCCTCACATCACAGATTCTCACACTTGGCTAGTATTGCTGTGTACAGGGGAGAGAAAATATGCTGTCCCTTCCACCCAGAATGCATGGCAAATTTTGCCCTCTTGACTCCCGGCCATTGATGGCTGTGGCATTGCTGGGATTCAAATGTGTGATTTCCAGATGATGGGGGTGAACATCCCTGAGGAGCATCAGATTTGCAATTGTACCATAATAAACCCCCAAATTTAGGAATAATAACATTCATGGTGAATCTGGAGCCTACTACAGGAACACTGGATATATGGTGAGAATACACCTTGGATGTGATGCCAGTCTATTGCAAGGCACCATGCACACATTTTGGTGTTTCTCCAATAAAATGTGTTAATGTTTTGATTTCTATTTGAATGTGTAATGTTTTCACTACATTTGAAATATGGTAATAAAAGCTATTAAAATTTCACCTTTTTTTAAAAATGCATTGCTATTTATTTGAACAATTGTGTTTCAATACTTTTTTAAAGCTAATTTTAAACATCTATTTCAAGAAAGAAATAAGTTAACTGCCAACTGAAAAAGAAAATATAGAACTGGAAATTAGTAAAAATGTCTACAAATGTGTTTAATAAGCCTATATTTGGCTTATGATTTCAGTGGGGTGAGTAACTTTTCAGCTCACAGAAAACAATGTAACCCTGTTTCACTGCATATTTTGCACTGAAAAATGTGTCAAACTCCAGTCTCAAAAGGTATTATTTAGCAATCTAACACCTACAGTAGCTTAGCTAGCTAACAAAAGGTATCATACAAAACTATTTTGATTTCTAGTTGCACACTACATTAATAATGTAGAGAAAGCAAATTGAAGTAGTGGAACAAACTCTGCATATTTCTCCAAGTCAAGGAGGCTTCTTTGGTAAGACAGGTCCTTCCAAGTAAGGTCCTTCAGAGGCTAGGCAGGTATGAATCATTGAAAAGGTCCCGACTTGTATGATGTCCCACCCACAAAGGATTGTGGATGCTTTAAGAATGCAGAGGATACACACATGCATTCTTGAAAATTCTCTGAACGAATTCTACAGTAAGTCCTTCGGCTGATCCATTGGAAAAGTCCTTTGGTGGAATTCAATGATATGGCATGTTATCAATGAAACACAGCTATTAAGGATCCTATCTTGACTTTGAGAAACACTCTCTTTGTCTACTCTTGTCTCCTCAGTAATATGCCAGTATTGTAGCTTGTTTCCATTCAGTTAAGTCAATTTATAAACTCTGTCATTGCACAGCATTGTATAGACCACATGGTCTTGCATGGTCAATCTTTACCATATATCAGAATTTTTTCCTACTTCATGTATTCTTTGTGGCTTTCTAAACTGTTCCATCATCGTTTTGATTAAAGTTCTTAGCCTTGATTTTAATGCATTGTCATTTTGAAGTATACCTGGTTATTGACTGTTCTCTGTACATGTTTGTTTACATTCAGATTTGCTGGCTTGTATTTAGTTGCCCAGAAACACATTTCAACATTATCCTAGTCTCTCCTTGTTACAACAACTAAGTCAGGCATTCTCAAAGTTTTTATAGGCAGGAAACTCTTTAACCGCATTAGTCTCTCTCTCTCTCTCTCTCTCTCTCTCTCAAAAGCAATTTAGTACCAGAAAGCACATTTTCACTGCTGGTTTGTGTCTAAAGACAGAGGAGAAAAATTAACAATATTTGTGGTCATGACACAATTTCTCTGACTGCTTTAGTATTTTACTGTGCCTCTCACATCAGATCTGGTATGTACAGAATATGGAATGTGTGGTAGATCAAATTTCCTTTTTAGGAAAATATCTAGAAAATCATCCAGTGAGGCATTTGGGCTTGTCTATGTCTATTTCTATTACCTGATGCTATTGCTCTAGCAGTGACTGCATTCTGCAGTCAATATGGCCAATTAGCTTGGGTCATGCACCTCTGTGGGGCGGACCCCTGTGTTCAGCAGTGATTGATGACAAAACTGTATGAAGCCTTGAGGATAGTGTGTTCATTATCTTATGTTATTAACCTCCAATGCTTTAATTGCAGACCAGTTTAAAAATGAGCCTCCAGATGACTCAGTATTTACAAATCTGATGCTGGAATTCTCCAGTGCTTCTGGTGAGTTATATACAGTGGGGCAAAAAGTATTTAGTCAGTCACCAATTGTGCAAGTTCTCCCACTTAAAAAGATGAGAGAGGCCTGTAATTTTCATCATAGGTATACCTCAACTATGAGAGACAAAATGAGAAAAAAAAATCCAGAAAATCACACTGTCTGATTTTTAAAGAATTTATTTGCAAATTATGGTGGAAAATAAGTATTTGGTCAATAACAAAAGTTCATCTCAATACTTTTTGTTATATATCCTTTGTTGGCAATGACAGAGGTCAAACGTTTTCTGTAAGTCTTCACAAGGTTTTCACACACTGCTGCTGGTATTTTGGCCCATTCCTCCATGCAGATCTCCTCTAGAGCAGTGATGTTTTGGGGCTGTCGCTGGGCAACACGGACTTTCAACTCCCTCCAAAGATTTTCTATGGGGTTGAGATCTGGAGACTGGCTAGGCCACTCCAGGACCTTGAAATGCTTCTTACGAAGCCACTCCTTCGTTGCCCGGGCGGTGTGTTTGGGATCATTGTCATGCTGAAAGACCCAGCCACGTTTCATCTTCAATGCCCTTGCTGATGGAAGGAGGTTTTCACTCAAAATCTCACAACACATGGCCTCATTCATTCTTTCCTTTACACGGATCAGTCGTCCTGGTCCCTTTGCAGAAAAACAGCCCCAAAGCATGATGTTTCCACCCCCATGCTTCACAGTAGGTATGGTGTTCTCTGGATGCAACTCAGCATTCTTTCTCCTCCAAACACGACAAGTTGAGTTTTTACCAAAAAGTTCTATTTTGGTTTCATCTGACCATATGACATTCTCCCAATCCTCTTCTGGATCATCCAAATGCTCTCTAGCAAACTTCAGACAGGCCTGGACATGTACTGGCTTAAGCAGGGGGACACGTCTGGCACTGCAGGATTTGAGTCCCTGGCAGCGTAGTGTGTTACTGATGGTAGCCTTTGTTACTTTGGTCCCAGCTCTCTGCAGGTCATTCACTAGGTCCCCCCATGTGGTTCTCCACTGTAAAAAGTGATTTTGGAGAGTGGTAAATCTAATCTATGCAAACCAGATAAAATTTACTCGATTATTGCAGTCAACCAAGGAAGTATAAAGTAAAGGGTAAATTATACACATGCTACCTATTCGTTAAGAGTAACAACCATTACATGGAAAAATATGGTAAAATAGACCCCAAAGCCATGAGTCCTGTGCTCCAAATTGCGCATGCGTCAGACCGCGCTTTTGAGTGAGCGGGACAGGGAACTCTCTGACTGCCATCTTCCTCTGTCCGGCTGCCATCGAACCGCAGAAGTGAAGGTAAGCTATTTACATAGGGCTGCTGTGTATAATAGTGCGAATGCAAATGGTAATTTATGAAATGATGAGATATTGCACTTCACTTGTATTTGGCATGTGTCTGTGTAACGTGCCATTACTTGAAACATAAGTTTGAATCTGTCACTGGCGCCACCTGTTAACCGTCTGGACAAATCGCTACATTGGGAAACAAACATAACTGATCCCAATATAAAACGTAGAACTGCCGGTAAGTAGGGTTTGCAATGAAATGTGTTCGCAGTGTGCTTTTTACAAGATTAGTCAGCATGCATGACTGTGTCTGGCCGCTGGTTTTAAGGTTAGGAACTAGTCAGTGCCAGCTTTTTCTTGTATATTGAATGGCCGGAGGTTTAGGCAACACATGTAAAGGGGATAGTTCAGCTTTTTTGAAGTGTGGTTGTATGTTAAGGTATAATGGCCATTAAGTATCTGCAGTAGAGAGGTATCTGCTCTCTCCCACTGACACAGTGGTGGAGCTCGGGTATTGTGTCGGGGGGGAGATGTTTGGGCTCCCCCCTCACTGATATGTTGCAGTAGCCCAAACAGTCTATTATACTAGTCAATTCTAAATGTTGGCCTACAGTAGCATAATTTCAGCAACCTTTCCATTCACACATGTAACATGCAGTACAAACCAAAATATTTAATATATGTTTATTTCAGAAAAAAAAAAAAACTTTGATCATAGCTGCCTATTCCGGTCAAACAAGCAAACAACAACTTTACAAACTCATTTAACATGTTAAAGGGACAACAACTATCCCATCCTTTTTAAAGAAAAGAAACAAAAACTATGCCTAACCCAGCCTACATAATATATTTTTATTGAACAATTTTGTTGTAAATAATTCCGAATGGGGGGCGGCACGGTGGTGTAGTGGTTAGCGCTGTCGCCTCACAGCAAGAAGGTCCTGGGTTTGAGCCCCGGGGCCGGCGAGGGCCTTTCTGTATGGAGTTTGCATGTTCTCCCCGTGTCCACGTGGGTTTCCTCCGGGTGCTCCGGTTTCCCCCACAGTCCAAAGACATGCAGGTTAGGTTAACTGGTGACTCTAAATTGACCGTAGGTGTGAATGTGAGTGTGAATGGTTGTCTGTGTCTATGTGTCAGCCCTGTGATGACCTGGCGACTTGTCCAGGGTGTACCCCGCCTTTCGCCCGTAGTCAGCTGGGATAGGCTCCAGCTTGCCTGCGACCCTGTAGAAGGATAAAGCGGCTAGAGATAATGAGATGAGATGAGATGAGATGAGATGAGATGAGATAATTCCGAATGGACATGTGGTCAAGAAACTGTCTTATCCCATCTCATCTCATCTCATCTCATTATCTCTAGCTGCTTAATCCTGTTCTACAGGGTTGCAGGCAAGCTGGAGCCTATCCCAGCTGACTATGGGCAAAAGGTGGGGTACACCCTGGACAAGTCGCCAGGTCATCACAGGGCTGACACATAGACACAGACAACCATTCACACTCACATTCACATCTACGGTCAATTTAGAGTCACCAGTTAACCTAACCTGCATGTCTTTGGACTGTGGGGGAAACCGGAGCACCCGGAGGAAACCCACGCAGACACAGGGAGAACACGCAAACTCCACACAGAAAGGCCCTCGCCGGCCACAGGGCTCGAACCCGGACCTTCTTGCTGTGAGGCGACAGCGCTAACCACTACACCACCGTGCCGCCCCTGGTCAAGAAACTGTATTTAAAAAAAAAAAAATCCTGACCAGTGGGGGCCCCCCCCTAGCGGTGAGGCCCCGGATTGTTCGCGCCACAGCCCCCCCAAAATCTCCGCTACTGCACTGACACCATCACGCTACACTGAGACAGGCAGTTACACTGTTGTCAATGAGGGACAATTAATCAGTGTATTTTCGCTGCCCACGAGAAGTCCCATCTCAAAATAATACACCACTTCAAGAGTAGGCTACGATATAAAGCAAAAATTTACAATGCGTCAGCTGGTCTGAAAAAACACCAACATGTCGCCAGCATCTGAAATGACTCACACATGTATTTGTTTACCTGTTAGCTCCATTAGCTCCCTTAACATGGCTGCTAGTCAGTCTCTGCAGCGGTCCATTTAAAAACAAAATGATCCGCTCTACAAATTACCTGCATGCGTGTGTACTGCGTACGTGTGTCTCTGTTGTTAAAGTTTAGCGTTACTTCTCAGAGTTTCATTTTTACAATTGGGACTCTATAGACTCATGTAAACATGACGTACTGCACGTCTTTTCTGGTCAGTTGTCATGGAAACATGACGCTCATCCAGCGGTGCTAGGTTTGGACCAGAGTGAAAACAAACATGCTGTAAAATGAAAACAAAGTACCACTGTATCCCACCAGTATGTGTGAAAACACCCACTGTGGCTGCACTTAAGTTTTTAAAGGAATTGTGGGGTCAAGTAAAACATTTTAGAATTGATTTTATTTTATATTGGGTATTGTTGGAACGCCAGTGCTTAATAAATGTTTTCATAATTTTGTAATCAATTTATTCTATGAAGCATGAATATTAATTATGCAATTGCAATGCCTTTATTTTAGTGAGGTAAGTACACAGTCTGTTATTTCTGCATAACAGACCCTTGTCAAGTATAACAGACAGACATACCACTCTGATCAGAGGAGCACAGAGAAACTATTCAGGATATTTACCTTATGTTTAATTTCTACCTTCATTAAAGAGCTTCAGACTAATTGTGATGTTAGATAAATGACTTGTAACTTGTTAGTTGTTACAGGGAAAGTGGAGGCTTGATTCCACATCATGGCTTAAAACCAAACCTGCCTGATCAGAGCCTTTGACCCTGTGTAACAGCTCTCGTCTCTGCGGCACCGCGAGTCCGCGCCCTGTAAAGCATAATCTCTTGTTTATGAGGTTAACATGAAGATAACCTCTGAACTATATATTATCCCTTATACATTATCCCTTGTATATTTGTCTTCCCAGGTACATGTCTGATAATTTCTTTTGTGTACTATTTTTTTTGTTCTTATTTCTGTTGCAGGCAGAGCCTGTGTATGTGGACACTCACTATTTGCCCTCTCTTCAGTTCCTCTTGTCTGTCCACAGACTCACTGATTGACCACTCTGTTACCAGTTCTGGAGCTGACCCACCCCCGGTGTATCCTGTACAGGTATGCAAGTTTTCTAAATAAAATAAATCACATTGACCTTAAAAGTGTAGTTACCTTAACCAAAGTCCTCAGTTATGGGAAAATGAACTGGAAATGCAAGTTGTGCAACTTCACAACATCAAAAAGATTAGACCTGCTGAAACACAGCAGGCTAATACATGGGCATTTTGGTCGAGTCCACTCCATACCCTGCCTCTATGCAGATTGTCCTTGCACCTTCAAGACATGGGGTGCATTAAGGACACATTTGTCAAGGCATCATTCTCAGTCAACCCAGCCAGACAACATCCTTTCGTTCACATGCATTGTCTGTAATTCATGCTCTTTTGACAATGAAAGGCAATTTTTTTGAACATCTTGGTGGCCATCTAAAAAAGTTTGAAACTGTGCCATGTGTTTTTGAGTGTTGTGATTACAAGACAAACAAATATACAACATTCCACAGCCACAAGAGTAGAAAAAACAACCCACATTCGTTGGAAGATTTCAAGACTAATGTTCTTCATCAACACCAAAACAACCCGGATGAAGAAAGTGATTTTGTTGAGGATGAAAACGACTGTGGCTCTGTCCTTGAGGAGGATGAGGAGAAGAAGATCTTTTCCATGACTGCCAGGTATGTCATATTGATAACAGATGATTGATTAACGCAAGGGATCCTCATGTCTTCCTCTACTCTCCTCTCTTCTCCTCTACTCTCCTCTTCTCTCCTCTCTTTTCCTCTCCTCTCTTTTCCTCTCTCCTCTCCTCTCCTCTCTTCAGCTCTCCTCTGGTATCCCTTCTTCTCCCCTTCTCCTTTCGTCTTCTGTCCACTCCCCTCTGCTCTCCTTTACTCTACAAGATAAACTGAAATGTATTGAAACAGTATCTTAAATAAAATTAAAAATGTGTATGCTTTTTGTTTCTTTTTAACATGTAGGAATGTGAAGACTACACAGACAAAACGATGAAGGTGATCGTGATGCACAATATCATGGCTGAGGAGGATCCATCAGATGTGTCTATTGTGATTGAGGGAAACCAAGTGATGGAAGGATGTGGAAGCCAAACAAAGGCATGTGTGCTGCTGATGGGACTGATATATGCCCTCAACCTCGAATATCCAAAGCAGCTGAAGAACACGTTTGAAGCTTTTCAAAAACTTTTTTTGGAATTTGATGGGGCAGAACTACTGAAGAAGGTCCACAGCTTCAAAAATAAGCTCATGCAATAGGCACACATTTCCCTTCTTGTTCCAAGAGGATCTTTTGTCTGGACATAGCTAGATGGAGTTGTGATGGAGTGTAGTTTTTTATTTTTCTTCTCTTCCCTCCTCTGCTTCACACACAGACACAGACCCATCCACACCCACAGACACAGAAATATATGAATATATGTACAGATGGATACATACATAAGTATGTTGCAGCCTCTCTCAGCCCACTCCATTGCTCTCTGATTTCCCCAGATTGACAGAAAAGGAAAACCAATAGAAAGTGGCCAGTCTGGTCAATACCACTGAGTGTAGCCTGAAAAAATTTGATCTCTCCCTCTATACCCTCTTTCCCTCCCCATTTGTTTATTTCTTTTATTCTCATCCTATCTCTGAGAGTGAGAGCAATCACAGAAACTAAAGAACATTGGTGTTCATCTGTTCTATCCTTATCCAGATGTTTGATACTGTACATGCACAGGAACGACCTTGTAGAGTTTGTGTGTGTGCTTTTGGCTTTTAAAATAGAATAAATGGCCTCTGAAAGTGTTGTTTGCATTAGCCAATTATCCAGAAACAACATTTGAAGCAGTTAGTTTAGTGAGTTATAAAACAGGTTCATTACTTGAAATGTTGTGTGAAGCTGTTGTACTGCACTTTATTCTGTGGTTTTTTTTTATGATTTTATGGATTAAAAACATTGATATGATGAACCATCTGACAGTCTTTTTTTGGGGGGTACAGCTTACCTTCTCCGAATAAGTAATGGTTACTAACTGATATTAATTACCTTTGATTAGTAATTATCAGGTATTACCTACTAGCAAACAAGGGATAATTTTACCCAATTTCAATGAGAAAGTAGCTGTTGGATACATAAATGTGAGGTAAATTTTACCCAATTTCAATGAGAAAGTAGCTGTTGAATAGATAATTAAATGTGAGGTAAATTTTACCCAATTTATTTAAGCATTTCATAGCTTTTTATTTCATTTATTTTATACGCAATATATGGAATTAAATCTACCCCAAACAAGTCAATGAAAATTGTTACCTCAGATTTATTGGGTAAATTCTATAGGTTACTGTAACAGTTTGTCTAGGTGGGTGGAGCACAGAAGGACGGCAGGCCAGAACTGAGTTCACAACACTCTTTTTATTTAGCTTTTCAGCTTCTATATTTACTCTCTCATACACTCAGACACACGCACACACATCAGTCGTCTGGGTGGGGAGAGAGTTCCCTCTGTCAAGGAGGCGTTATCCTAATGGGCTTCATGGGCAGCTGCCCAGGGCCTCGGCCACTAGGGGGCCTCGGAGGTAGCAAGATCGGAAAATATGAAACGATATTTTCAGAAGTTTTGATCATATTGATAACATTTTTGATGCATTTCGCCACCCGTAAGGAAGCCCACCTTGTCCCGTCGCATAAATCACCTGTCATTGTCAGTATGATCACTGTCCACCATGTCTTCACACGCTATGCCAGCTTGAGTTCAATGATTTAATTAATGACTTCGCTTTCCAGAAAAGTAGGAAAGTGCCCTTGTAAGTTGACCCATGGCTGTCAAACTGAATGCGCAAAGCTGTGTGCCACTGCTGTTTGGGACATTACGTGTGTGAAAGGATGAAATGTTTCACACAGCCTAACATTTTGAGATTTATTTCTGAGAAGCAAGATATAGAGCCCTGCACTCCCGCAGGAATCCCGCGGAACCTGACACAAAGCAGTGCGGCGCAGGACAAATTTTGAAAGCTCATTGCGGGCGGGAGAGGGAGGTGATAAGCTGCAGTCCCGCTAACTAAAAACGTGTTGTAGCGGTTCACTATTGGTGGGTGGAGCACAGAGGACGGCAGGACAGAGATCAGGTTCACAATAGCGTTTATTGCTTGACTTTTCAGTTTCGCAAACACACTCTCCCAGCCACACGCATACACACACACGCAAGTCATCTGGTGCGGGAGAGACTCTCCTCTGCTCTCGCTCTCCCTCCTCATATAGGGCGCGGTCACTGGGAAGACACACAAACACAGGTTAATTGCTCTCAGGTGTAGTGATTCTTGCCACTTACCTTCCCTGACTCCGCCCTCCTGTCACAGACCAGCGCTTGACCATGCCCCTGCTGCCACATACCCCCACCGCCCGACTCAGGCCGGGCGGCCATCTGGCCTGCAGCCGACTCCCCCCCCCCTTGACGGGAGAGGAAGTCCGCCATGACCATTTGCGCCCCCGGCCTGTGGACCACCTTGAAATTAAAGGGTTGGAGCGCCAGATACCAATGGGTGATCCGCGCGTTGGCATCTTTCATGTGGTGGAGCCACTGGAGGGGCGCGTGGTCTGAACAGAGGGTGAAAGGGCGCCCCAGCAGGTAGTACCGGAGGGCGAGAACCGCCCACTTGATGGCCAAACACTCTTTCTCTATGGTGCTGTAGCGCCCCTCATGCACCGACAGCTTCCTGCTGATATACAGGACAGGGCAGTCCTCCCCCTCCACCTCCTGGGACAAAACCGCCCCCAGCCCTCTGTCCGACGCATCGGTCTGTAACATAAAGGGGAGAGAAAAGTCAGGGGAGTGTAGAAGTGGCCCCCCACACAGTGCAGCCTTTACCTCCGAGAAAGCCTGCTGGCACTGCTCCGTCCACTGGACCGGATCTGGTGCCCCCTTTTTAGTGAGATCAGTCAGCGGGCTGGTGATGTCCGAATAATTAGGTATAAACCTACGATAATAGCCAGCCAGCCCCAGGAACTGTCTCACCCCCTTTTTGGTCTTGGGCCTTGGGCAGGCCGCAATTGCTGCCGTCTTATTAATTTGGGGACGCACCTGCCCGTTGCCCAAGTGGAAGCCCAGATACCGTACTTCCACCCGCCCAATCACACACTTCTTTGGGTTGGCTGTGAGCCCCGCTCGCCTCAGCGACCTAAGGACGGCCCTCAGATGTTCGAGGTGCCGCTGCCAGTCATTACTATAGATGATGATGTCGTCTAAATACGCGGCTGCATAAGTGGCGTGAAGGCAGAGGACTCTGTCCATCAGCCGCTGAAACGTAGCGGGCGCCCCAAACAGCCCAAACGGAAGGGTGACAAATTGGTGTAAACCAAACGGTGTGGAAAAGGCCGTTTTTTCTCGGGATAGTGGAGTCAAGGGGATCTGCCAATATCCCTTCGTCAAATCCAGCATCGAAAAAAAGCGAGCAGTGCCGAGTCGATCGAGCAACTCATCAATACGAGGCATTGGGTACGCATCGAATTTAGACACTGCGTTGACTTTTCTATAGTCTACACAGAACCGGACCGACCCGTCGGCCTTGGGTACCAAGACCACCGGGCTGCTCCAGTCACTGTGGGACTCCTCGACGATGCCCATTTCAAGCATGGTCTGAAGTTCTTCCCGAACCACCTGTTTTTTGTGTTCGGGTAGCCTGTAAGGGCGGCTACGCACTACCACCCCCGGGGGCGTCTCTATGTGGTGCTCTATGAGGTTAGTGCGACCCGGCAGGGGCGAGAACACATCCGAAAACTCGGTCTGCAACTGGGCGACCTCCGTGAGTTGGGTCAGGGAGAGGTGGTCTCCACAGGGGACCGGAGAGGTACGTGATGCCAATGTCCCTTTTTGAACCTCCAGCCCCAGCTCCGCGTTCTCCGGAACCACCGACACCAACGCCACGGGGACCTCCTCGTTCCAGAGTTTAAGCAGATTGAGGTGGTAAATCTGTAGCGCCCCACCCCTGTCCGTTCGCCTCACCTCATAGTCGACGTCCCCGACTCACCGTGTGACCTCAAAGGGTCCTTGCCACTTAGCGATCAATTTGGAGCTCGACGTGGGCAACAGTACGAGTACCTTATCTCCCGGTGTGAACTCTCTAAGGCGCGTACCCTTGTTGTACAGGCGGGCTTGCCATTCCTGGGCCTGCCGCAAATTCTCCTGAGTTAGGTGGGTGAGCGTGTGGAGTTTTGCACGCAGGTCCATAACGTACTGAATTTCATTCTTACTTTGTGAAGGTCCCTCCTCCCAATTTTCCCGCAGCATGTCCAGGATGCCACGCGGCTTACGCCCATATAATAATTCGAACGGGGAGAACCCCGTGGAGGCTTGGGGGACCTCTCGCACTGAGAACAGCAAGGGTTCGAGCCACTTATCCCAATTACGTGTGTCCTCACTTACGAATTTCTTAATAATATTTTTGAGGGTGCGGTTGAACCGTTCCACTAAACCGTCCGTTTGTGGGTGATACATGCTGGTGCGGATCGGCTTAATCCCCAATAACCCATACAGTTCACGCAGTGTTCGTGACATAAACGTAGTGCCTTGATCAGTCAGAATCTCTGTCGGGATTCCAACTCGGGAGATAACGCGGAAGAGTGCCTCTGCAATACTGCATGCTGAGATATTGTGCAGAGGCACTGCTTCCGGGTATCGCGTTGCTTAGTCCACCAGAACTAATATAAAGCGGTACCCTCGTGCTGACTGATCTAATGGCCCGACGAGATCCATCCCAATTCTCTCAAACAGGGTCTCGATTAACGGTAGAGGGCGCAAAGGCGCTTTTGGAATGGCCACTGGATTTACTAACTGGCATTCGCGGCATGCCGTACACCACCTACAGACATCGCCACGAATCCCCGGCCAATAGAATTGGGCCATTATTCGGGCTAGTGTTTTATCCTGCCCCAAGTGTCCAGCCATGGGATTAAAGTGAGCCGCCTGGAATACCAATTCCCGGCGGCTCTTCGGAATTAAAAGCTGCATGACTCGCTCCTTAGTTTGAGTGTCCTGCGTCACTCGGTATAATCTATCCTTCATAATCGCGAAGTAGGGGAAGGACGGGGTGGCGTTCGGCTGGAGCGTTTGACCATCGATTCCTCTCACTTGGTCAAACGCATGCCGCAGAGTCTCGTCTCGCGACTGCTCTAATGGGAAATCCGCGAGGGATTCCCCAATAGAGAGAGGAGGGGCCAGCGGCTCCTCACTCTGATGTGGAGATGACGTAGATGGCTCTGTGACAGCTGCTCCCGACAAAGCGACACCGGGACCTCCCCCTGTCAAATGGCAGGACCCACTCTCTACTAGGCGCGTCATTAAACCCCGAAATCCCGGCCAATCAGTCCCCAAAATTAAAGAGTGGGTAAGGCGAGGATTAACCGCCGCCTTCACTATAAATTTTTCCCCTCTGAAAATAATGTGGACCGACACCAAAGGGTAGCGGTGAACATCCCCGTGCACACACAACACTTTCACCCCTTGTGCTCCCCCCAATGCCTCGTTTTGAACCAGGCTTTGGCGAATTGAGGTCTGATTACAACCAGAATCCACCAATGCCTGATATCCCAGCAGGTAGTAATCCCAGCAGGTAGTAACAGAGGGCGAGGATCGCCCACTTGATCGCCAGGCACTCCTTCTCAATCGTGTTGTAGCGCCCCTCACGCACCGACAGCTTATGACTGATATACAGTACTGGGCGATCCTCCCCCTCCAGGGACAAAACAGCCCCCAGCCCTCTATCCGACGCATCCGTCTGTAACATAAAGGGGAGAGAAAAGTCAGGGGAGTGTAAAAGTGGCCCCCCACACAGTGCAGCCTTTACCTTAGAAAAAGCCCGCTGGCATTGCTCCATCCACTGGACCGGATCTGGTGCCCCCTTTTTAGTCAGATCAGTCAGCAGGCTGGTGACATCCGAATAATTAGGTATAAACCTACTATAATAGCCAGCCAGCCCCAGGAACTGTCTCACCCCCTTTTGGTCTTGGGCCTCGGGCAGGCCGCAATTGCTGCTGTCTTGTTAATTTGGTATAATCTATCCTTCATAATCACGAAGTAGGGGAAGGACGGGGTGGCGTTCGGCTGGAGCGTTTGACCATCGATTCCTCTCACTTGGTCAAACGCATGCTGCAGAGTCTCGTCTCACGACTGCTCTAATGGGAAATCCGCGAGGGATTCCCCAATAGAGAGAGGAGGGGCCAGCGGCTCCTCACTCTGATGTGGAGATGACGTAGACGGCTCTGTGACAGCTGCTCCTGACAAAGTGACACCGGGACCTCCCCCTGTTAAATTATGGCAGGACCCACTCTTCACTAAATGACTCATTAATTCCCGAAATCCCGGCCAATCAGTCCCCAAAATTATAGAGTGGGTAAGGCGAGGATTAACCGCCACCTTCACTATAAATTTTTCCCCTCGAAAAAAAATGTGGACCGACACTAAAGGGTAGTTGTGAACATCCCCATGCACACACAACACCTTCACCAATTGTGCTCCCCCCAATGCCTCGTCTTGCACCAGGCTTTGGTGGATTGAGGTCTGATTACAACCAGAATCCACCAACGCCTGATATGTATCCCCTTGGATACTCACCGGTATGCGATACGCTCTGGCCCGATCGAGGGCGGCTCCTGGCGCGTCGGGGATCCGAACCACCATGCCCACCTCCATTACCGAGCACTGCTGTTGGAGGTGGCCCAGCTCCCCGCAGCACCAGCAAACCGGCCCGGGCTTCCTCTCTGCACTAGTGCTCTGGGGCTCACTCACCTGAGGGGGGGAGAGACAGACACAGAAGGGAGAAACGGGAGGGCACCGTGGGTGCGGCGGGCCAGCTGGGGTGGTGCCGGCCCCTGTCTCCGCGGTGGGGGAATGGGGCGAGGACGAGGGGAGAGAGAAAGAGGAGAGAAGGGAAGAGGTTGTCTGCTGTCCTGCCATTGGGACAGCCACCAAATGGTCCTCCGCCAGCTCGATTGCCTGATCCAGCGACGCCGGGCGGTGGCACTGGACCCACTCTGCATTTCCTGCTGGCAAACATGCGATGAACTGCTCCAGTACCACCTGGTCAATAAGTCCCTCGGCGTCGCAGTTGTCGGCCCTCAACCACTGCCAGCAGGCGTCCCGGAGTTGCTGGCCAAACACGAACGGCCGGCCAACTTCCTCCAAGCGCAGAAGCGCTGATGTTGTTGCTCGGGAGTGTGCCCCGCCCCCTGGAGGACGGCCCGGTGAAGGTCCGCATAAGCCAGCCAGCAGTCGGCAGGGAGCTGTAGCGCAGCCAGCTGTGCCTCTCCCGTCAGCAGGGGGAGGAGGTGCGCCGCGCGCTGTTCCACTGGTCACCCCGAGGTCTCTGCTACCTGCTCAAAGAGCGTGAGGAAGGCCTCGGGGTCGTCCTGCGGGCCCATCTTCGTGAGGGTGATGGGGGAAGGGCCCGCAGTGGTGGAGATGGTGGACCCCACCGACGCGAGGAGGTGCCGGAACGCCCGACGATCTTGCTGATGCGCCAGCATCAGGGCCTCGAACCGTTGTTCTTGCTCCTTTCGGAGGGCGAGCAGCACCTGGTGCTGGCTCTGTTGGGCCGTGGTGAGGGCGTGGATCAGGTCTGCGAAGGGGGAGGACTCCATGGGGCTGTTCTCTTCTGTGCTCATTCCCCGGTTTCAGCACCACTGTAACAGTTCGTCTAGGTGGGTGGAGCACAGAAGGATGGCAGGCCAGAACTGAGTTCACAACACTCTTTTTATTTAGCTTTTCAGCTTCTATATTTACTCTCTCATACACTCAGACACACGCACACACATCAGTCGTCTGGGTGGGGAGAAAGCTCCCTCTGCTCTTGCTCTTTCTCCTTAAATAGGGCGCGGTCACTGGGAAGACACACAAACACATTAATTAACAACAGGTGTAGTGATTCTGCCACTTACCTTCCCTGACTCCGCCCTCCGGTCACAGACCGATGCTTGACCATGCCCCCACTGCCACAGTTACTTTTTTCAGTGTGGGATTTTTGCTCACCGTTCTTGTGATCATTTTGACCCCACAGGGTGAGATCTTGCATGGAGCCCCAGATCGAGGGAGATTATCAGTGGTCTTGTATGTCTTCCATTTTCTAATAATTGTTCCCACAGTTGATTTCTTCACACCAAGCTGCTTACCTATTGCAGATTCAGTCTTCCCAGCCTGGTGCAGGTCTACAATTTTGTTTCTGGTGTCCTTTGACAGCTCTTTGGTCTTGGCCATAGTGGAGTTTGGAGTGTGACTGTTTGAGGTTGTGGACAGGTGTCTTTTATACTTATAACAAGTTCAAACAGGTGTCATTAATACAGGTAACGAGTGGAGGACAGAGGAGCCTCTTAAAGAAGAAGTTACAGGTCTGTGAGAGCCAGAAATCTTGCTTATTTGTAGGTGACCAAATACTTATTTTACAGAGGAATTTACCAATTAATTCATGAAAAATCCTATAATGTGATTTCCTGGATTCTTTCCCACCATTCTGTCGCTCATAGTTGAAGTGTACCTATGATGAAAATTACAGGCCTCTCTCATCTTTTTAAGTGGGAGAACTTGCACAATTAGTGGCTGACTAAATACTTTTTTGCCCCACTGTATGGTGGTCATTCTTTGGTTATTTTTTGTCAATGATTTGAATCTGCCTTTGTGTTCTGATATGCTGCTGCAGTTCCAGTGTGGCACATGCTGTAGCCTGCATAACCCTTTCTGTCTCCAATCTTTGACACTCACTTCTTTGAAAATAATGTAACTGTGGGAAAGCTGGTAGCCCAATGTTTCCCAAATGCATAGTTGGAGTATACGACTGAGCTGCTACATTCTGAACAAACTAAACTGTCTTTAAAAAGGCAAGAGTGTTGAGTGAAATATATAGTACCCTCCACAATAATTGAAACCCCTTGTAAAGCTTAGCAAAAAGGGTTAGAAAAAAAATCTAAACTTATGAAGTAGCTTCATCTCACACTGAAAACTGGAAAAAAAAATGTTCTTGAAATAAATGTATTCAGAGAAAATAGAATGTGATGCTTTGAAACTCACAGAAACCATATCTTTCATTGAAAATAGTATGAAGACAACATATTGGGTGGTATAGTGGTTAGCACTGTTACCTCACAGCAAGAAGGTTCTGGGTTCGAACCCAGCAGCTGATGGGGGCCTTTCTGTGTGGAGATTGCATGTTCTTCCCATTAGGGATGAGCGAGTACAGCATTATCTGTTAACCATATGAATGATCTGTATCCGTACTTGGAACGGGCGGGATTTAACCCGGAAGTGGGTCTGGTTGTCTTGAAATGGGCGGGGCTTTAACCAGTATGTTATTTTAAGCATGCAATTGATATGGGTTGATCAGAAATTGTTATATTTATTGCTGATTAGAAAACTATGTACAGGACAGCATCAGCATTGAGCTTCAGATCAATTGTTTTGATCACGATAGCAAACGAACTATTTACAGAACAAGTTTTGCAACAATGAATACAACACATGCAGTTGCAAGTATGAAATGAAATGTAATGAACAAGAAAGTTTTCATACTCAACATAACTTTCTTTTTTTAACTTTTAATTTTTTTTATGATCAGTGATTTTTTTTGGTTCTTTTTTATTTTATTTTTTATTTCCACACCAGGTGTGTGTGTGTGTGTGTGTGTGTGTGTGTGTGTGTGTGTGTGTGTAGCTTAATTTGTAATATTATTTATACCACTACTACCTAGAAAGTGTCAGACACTCAGTGCATGAAGTAAAATAAAACTGGTTAGAGCCAACTGATGGTTTAAAAAAAAAAAAAAACTCTGACGACCGGCAGAGAGTGTGTGTGTGTGTGTGTGTGTGTGTGTGTGTGTGTGTGTGTGTGTGTAGCTTAATTTGTAATACTTATACCACTACTATCTTTATTTTTACATGAATTACAGCAATAAAGTGTCAGACACTCAATGCGTGAAGTAAAAAAAACTGTTTTTAACCGATGGTTAAAAAAGAAAAAAAAAATCTCCAACAGGCAGAGACGCAACGCGAGTCACTTTCTACCAAGCACCATGTCTGAATGAACCCACATTTACCAGAAGTCTACTAGAAGTAAGTACAAACTGAAATAAAAACAAACTTGAAGCTGAAGAAACCCGAAACGTTAACGGAAAAGTCCTGTGAACCGGAGAGACAGAGAGCTGTTCTCTGTGTGAGTGAGCAGAGCGGTGTGTGAAGGGGAGGGGTGCTGTGACGCTGTGTGAGGATTTTCATTCAGTCTGAGCACAGATATTGACTCGTATTACTCGTATAATACTCGTACTCGGCAAAAGTGCTTTATCCGTACCGGATACTCATTTCAGCCGAGTATCCGGCTCAACTCTACTCCCCATGTTTGCATGGGTTTCCTCCAGGTGCTCCGGTTTCTCCCACAGTTCAGAGACATGCAGTTAGGTTAACATGGGGCAGCCATGGCCTGAGGTTGGGCTGACATGCCCTTGAGCAAAGCACCTAACCCCCAACTGCTCCCTGGGTGCTGTAGCATAGCTGCACATTGCTCTGGGTATATGTGCTCATTGCTCACTTGTGTGTGCATGTGTGTTCACTGCTTCAGATGGGTTAAATGCAGAGGAGAAATTTCACTGTGTGCTTAAAGCATATACGCAGAACCATGGCCTCACTTTCGTTTATAAATGCCTTGAGACCTCAAGAATGGCACAGGAACAGTTTTAAGCATTAACAATAAATCTAATATAGTAATTTTTATGATTAAAGTGATTCATATAGGTAGCGGTCTGAGTGAATGACCTTGACGTCCATAACGTCACAGCAGGAAGTCTATCAGTCTCATCGCCATTTCCACTATACTAAAACACAGAGCTGATTGCAACTTTGAACTTCCATTTTGAGCTAATTTATCACCATGCCATGTAGATGTGTTGCTGGCGGGTGCAGCAACACGACAGAAGGTGGATTTACATTGCATTCATGGCCCAAGAATGTTCAAACTGCAAAGATTTGGACGCGTTTTGCGAGAAGTTCATGGGCACATTGGGTGGCTACAAAGTGGTTTCTCCTTTGCTCTGCACATTTTACTGAAGACTCGTATGAAACCTCCGATCTGTTGAGGAGCATTGGCTATAAGCCTGTATTGAAAGATGGTGCAGTACCAAAAATTAAAGGAAAAGAAAACTACAAGAAAAGGAAAGTATTTTATTTATTTATTTATTTATTTTTAAAGGAAAGTAAGTTCAGTTGCTCCAGTTCTCCTGGCGTGTGAGCCGAGGGTTGTTGGTAAAACCCGGGACGGAACGGGACATGACATATCACTCGGGCAGTGACCTCCCCGCGGTTGTTGCTAAAACTGGTGATGTCCCACCCCGTCTCAGGTTTTAGTAATTGCCTGAGCCGAGCAGTAATGGCGGAGTACTCCATATGGAGAAAATGGAGAATGAGTGGACTGGCAGTCTGATTTCTCCACTGGATATTGCTGCCATCTCGCTCTTACATGGAAAAAGTGAATGAACGGAAAACTGAACAAACAACTGAAAGTCAGATTGTTTCAAAACAATCATCCACAAGATCAGCCTTCAAGAAGCGAGAACACAGATGGGTAAGCTGCAAGTCTCATTTGGATACAAAACAACAAAAACAACACGTTGTTTACCTGCATTTAGATTAATACATGTACAGTAGCTTGTATTGTGTATTTAAGTTACCGGTATAAGATTATTTCATTTGCTTCAGAATGTGATTGTTTCAGTTCATCTGATTATTTAATTAGCCTTTTACATTTTATCAGTGAAAATGCATGCATGTACATGTATGTTGCATAAGTTATAACACCTATCCTGTTTTAATGAGAGTCAACCCACAATCAATGAAGTCAAATCAGTCTTAGTTAAGCAAGTTGGTAATGGTATTTCTTACTTTCACTATGCATTTTTATTTATATGACTTTGGTCTATAGCTGTCAAAGGCTTCGGCCTTAAAACCTGTTACCACTAGGACGTCATGCACTCAGGGCTGGCTGGCTCAGTGAGGCAGCTCAAATGCCAACTTTGAGGTCGATTTTAACTCTCAAAAATATATATTTTTTTAATTCCCATTTATGCAGCATACAAGAGTCAAGGATGGAGATACAATCCACTCAAATTTATTTAAAAATAAAAGTTCTGCATATCTCCTTTAATTCTGTGCTGTAGTGTACATGTGACAAATAAAGGATTATTATTATTATTATTATTATTATTATTATTATATCAAATGTTGCAACTGAAAAATTTTATTGTTTTTTGAAAAAGTTATGCTCATTTTGAACTTGAGGCTAGCAACATGTTTCAAGAAAGTTGAGACAGGAGCAAAAAAAGACTGCAAAAGTTGTGTAATGCAAAAAACAAACACCTGCTGGAACATCTCACAACTAATTTGGTGAATTGGCAACAGGTCAGTAATATGATTAGGTATCAAAAGAGCTAGATGGGGAGCAGCTAAAGTCAAGATGGGGAGGGTTTCGCCACTCTGTGAAAGACTGCATGGGCAAATAGCGCAACAATTTAAGAATAACATTCCTTAATGTAAAAATGCAAGGAATTTTGAGGATCACATCATCTACAATACATAATATCATTAAAAGATTCAAAGAATCCTCAGAAATCTCTGTATACAATTGACAAGGCCAAAAAACAATACTGGATGCCCATGATCTTCAGGCCCTCAGATGACACTGTATTAAAAACATGTGATTCTGCAGTGGAAATCATTGCATGGGCTGAAGAACATTTCCAAAAACCATTGTCTGTGAACACAGTTTGTCACGCATTCACAAATGCAAGTTAAAATTCAATCATTCAAAGAAGGAACCATAAATAAACAATATCCAGAAATACCATTACCTTCTCTCGGCCTGAGCTCACTTATGATAGACTGAGGCAAAGTGGAAAACTGTCCTGTGGTCTGACGAATCAAAAATTGAAATTCTTTTTTGGAAATCACGACACTGCATCCTCCGGGTTAAAGAGGAAAGGAACTATCTGGCTTGTTATCAGCACACCGTTTAAAAGCCAGCATTCATGATGGTATGGGGTGCATTAGTGCACATAACATGGGTGGCTTGCACATCTGGGAAAGCATCATTAATGCTGAACGATATATACATGTTTTCTATACATCAATATCTTATATACAGATCTCATATTTTCCAGAGAAGGCCTTGCTTATTTCAGCAAGATACTGACAAACCGGCTTCTGCATTACGACTGCATGGCTCCATAGTAAGAGTCTGGTTGCTAAACTGGCCTGCCTGCAGTCCAAATCTGCCAAACTTTGAAAACATTTGATGCATTATGAAATTAAAAATATGACAAAGGAACCCTGAACTGCTAAGCAGCTGAAATCCTATATCAGACAAGAATGGGACAACATTTCACTTTCAAAACTACTTGGTTTCCTCAGTTCCCAAACATTTACAGAGTGTTATTAAAAGAAGATATGATGCAACACGGTGGTAAACATGCCTCTGTACCAACTTTTCTGAAATGTGTTGTTGGCATCAAATTCAAAATGAGCAAAGATTTTTCAAAAGACAATAAAATATCTCAGTTTCAACATTTGATATGGTGTCTTTGTACTATTTTCAATGAAATATAGGGTTTCCATGTTTCGCAAATAATCACATTCAGATTTAATGTACAATGCCATCCATGATTATTGGCACTCCTTTTAAAGATTAATAAAAAGGGTTACAAAAAATCCACCTTTTGGTGAAGTAGCTTCATTTCACGCTGAAAAAAATGTGAAAATCCAACCTTCACTTGAAATAAATTTATTCAGAGAAAAACAAACCCCTCAGCAAGAAATAATCATGACGTGTCCAATATATTGACTGAGTCTGCTCTGACCCTTATAACTTAGCACCTTTGAATTTGTTCTTTTAAAGGCTGTGTCCTGAGAGAGACAGCCGGCTGTGCCACAGATCAAACTATACTTTGTGTAGTGTAATAGGAACCTTTCTGTGGTAGAATGTTGAGGTGTTGATGATGAAGACTTTGTTCTGTGTCAACTGCACAGGTTTTCCTGGGACACAGAGCCACAGATGCAATAGTTAGTGATAACCCTATCTAATTAAGAACACATTTGTTGAAAATACATCTCACACACACAACACACAAAAGGCCATGAGTCACAATGCTGCCTTCAGCTGGAATAAGACCAGAAGGAACCATGACTCTTCTTCAAACTGGCATAAAATTATAGCCTGAGAAGAGGGAGACAAAGATGTTATTTTAAGTATTAACTCATTCTTGGAGAAGAAAATCCTCTGACCTCTCAAAAAACTCACATGAGATTTCTGAACTATAACCATCCACTCAATTCATTCAAAGTGATTTGGGACATTGACACTAATTCTCTATAATGTGAAAATTCTGACAAATGCTTAGCTGTCCACACATTTCACATGTGATAGTAAGAACTAAGAGATAGAGTACTTCTGTAATTATTTTTTCATATTAACATGCCAACTATTAATGCATGTAGGAGGAAGATAGGTTCTTCCTAACTGGCAAGAAAATCTTGAATAGGAACATGAATTATAGACAACTGACATTGCACTGAGCTACTGTGAGTGTCCTTTTGTAGGGATGACTAACTCATTGATTTTAAAGGGCATATCATGGGTAAATTCAGGAGCAAGATCAATGTAATTCTCCTATTTTTTATTAAACTTTGGTCAAATATCTGTAACATTCTGCGTTCTCTGCCATTTTTTTACCTTGCGCAATACCAGAAAAATTCAGTTGAAATCAAGCCATTTGAGGCGAATTGGTCCGCCTCTGAAAAAACTTTGCATCTGAATTTCCCGGGAAACATTGATTTTTGTGACATCATCTGCAGGACACCTCCCTCTGAATCCTACGTCAGCGCTGGTTTGTTTATGAGAAAACAACCTGGTGGTTTTCTGCAAATTTCTTCAACGTTATCACGTAATTATTAAAATGGTTAACAGATGTATCATAGGAGGGTGTAGCAACACCAATCATAATGGGATTAGTACTCATCATTTTCCAAAAGACCGGACAATGAGAGAGAAATGGGAGCGCTTGGTCTACACAGGCTGTGCACTGAAACTGTGCAAGCTCTCGCAGCCTGCTGGCGCTTCCGCAGATAATGTCACGATTCTGGCTCCAGACTCCCTTGGGATTTTTCCAGATGCATTTTGTTATTTTATTTTTTTCTGCTGTAGACAGATGGCCTTGTGCAAAATTACCCTTCTGGATGAGTGTGTAAAGGGACATACTTTCATATAAAAAAACAAAAACAAAATTGGTCCAGAATATGCCCTTTAAAGTTTGGAACTGTGTCAGCAGGTACTTGTGATAGCGAACCTAGACAAAAGAGAGGAATTTGGCTACAATTTAAAGCAAATTAAAAATTCAATTAGGAGATCTTCTCTCTCTCCAGCTGAAGTATATTACTGCACACTGAATTTTTTTTTTGTTTAATAATCCTAATGTAAAGACATGCATGCGGTAGCCATGTGATGGGTAAGAAATAGATACTGCTGAAATCAGATCAATTTCAGCATGGAATAATTAGAATAATCTCACCAAGAACCAACAAAAATATGTGGGAGATCAACTTGAAACTTTAATTGTGAACGAACTGCAGGATGCTAATAAATTAGAGAATTATTAATGGAGTGATTTTTAAACTATCATCACTGAAGTGGATCCTTTGAAAATCTAAAAAAGTCTCAATTTTCTTTCACAAACCTTGTGGATATAAGTATCATATAGCATGTGCAATCTCCCCGGGGAGACAGTGTACATCCCATACTTTTACAGATTACAAGCTCACTTATAAAAAGATACACATAATGGACATCATCTGCATATAAATTGGTTTAAATACCTAAAGGGACAGGGCTTTATAGCCTGTAAAACTTCGAACCTATTCAACTGAGTTAGTGGTGGAGAGACTTATTACAGCACAATCACCAACATTAGCACCTTTCTGCCCTCTTTTTCCATTCTGAGAAAAATTAAAGATAACATGAGGCAATTATTACAACAATTAGTTATCTATTCGTATTTGCAATTTGTTGCATTTCACACTTTTGAGTAATAATGTTAGTGTTTCCATCAAAGATGGAATCGGGCCCATAGACAATCTGCTCAAAAATTATGAGAGTGATGTTAATGCTTCCTGCACTGTCAAAGACTACACTTTATATAAAAAGGTACAATTAAGGGTTCTAATCTTCACAAACCCTCCTAATAGGAGACTGAAGTGGTTCTACATACATAGAACTCTCAAGGACAAACTGTAAAACCTTAAGGGTTCTACATTTTCCATGAGTGTAGTAAAACCACATTTATATCCTGATCATTCTGCACAAAATACTAAACAATATGCCTACATGCATTTTCAAATTGGCAGGGTTCACTGGAGTAAATGATGAACAACAACAAAAAAAGATGAAGCCACGAGAAAATGAGAATACAAAGATTTTACAGATAAAATTATAATTAACGCCCTGTGATGACCTGGCGACTTGTCCAGGGTGTACCCTGCCTTTCGCCTGTAGTCAGCTGGGATAGGCTCCAACTTGCCTGCGACCCTGTAGAACATGATGAAGCGGCTAGAGATAATGAGATGAGATGAATTATAATTAACAGGAGAAAACTTGGGTGGCACGGTGGTATAGTGGTTAGCGCTGTCGCCTCACAGCAAGAAGGTCCGGGTTTGAGCCCCGTGGCCGGCGAGGGCCTTTCTGTGCAGAGTTTGCATGTTCTCCCCGTGTCCACGTGGGTTTCCTCTGGGTGCTCCGGTTTTCCCCATAGTCCAAAGACATGCAGGTTAGGTTAACTGGTTACTCTAAATTGACTGTAGGTGTGAATGTGAGTGTGAATGGTTGTCTGTGTCTATGTGTCAGCCCTGTGATGACCTGGCGACTTGTCCAGGGTGTACCCTGCCTTTCGCCTGTAGTCAGCTGGGATAGGCTCCAGCTTGCCTGCAACCCTGTAGAACAGGATAAAGTGGCTAGAGATAATGAGATGAGATGAGGAGAAAACTCTGTGCTTTGTACTGCAGTTGGGATAATGAGTGCCATGGGGTTGCAGTTTTATTATGTTTATGACATCACTAGGACCTACATGATACAGAACTTGAAAAAAGCACACAAAAGCAAGCCTTCCACATGGCAGGTCAATCATGTCATGAAGCAGGTGTGGATGCAAGTGCAGGTAAAACACAGCTTTATTTAGACTTGCAAACAAATCCAAACTGGCAGGCAGAAGCTTAGTATTGATACACAGGCAGAAGTCAGGTGATGAACAAACAATGTGAACTAGGCAAGGCAATAATCAGAAAACCAGGAAAAAAAACATAATGACAAAATATCAAAGCGTGGTAGTGACATGGATGCAATATGAGATATATACTTCCTAATTGGTGCATTTGACTTAATCTAATGCTGCACAGTGCTGACCTAACCTGATGCATGCTGGACTGAAAACAATGCATGCTGGTCAGACATTTTGTCCGACTTTCAACAGCACTGCAGAATATCACGATGTCATATGACATTAAAATCTCATAAGAGCCAGGTGGCTGCACTTTTCTGAGTCAGTTGCTCTCCATCCACTGCACAAGCTAGAAGACAACTGCCTCATGTCAGAACATTATGCTCACTGGCTGGAATCTCCAATGACAAACATGACGTGTTTCCTGATGTTAGAATGTGTGAATGTTTGTTTTGTTTTATCTGTAACCGTTTATCCCATGCGGGGTCATGGGGGCAAGCTGGAGCCTATCCCAGCTGACCATGGGCGAGAGGCAGGGTACACCCTGGACAAGTCGCCAGCTCATTGCAGGGCTGACACAATGTGTGAATAGATTTGCATAATAAAAAATAAATAAATAAAATAAATTAATACTTAATTAATACATTAATACTTTTCAATTTTCAGAAATACTGGATATGTGACTTCTGCAACAGTGGAACCGAAAATCTTTCATTGCTCAATTATTTTATGCTGTAGTGTAGGCTAATGATAAAAATGTGCAGAAAGCACTCAACACTGAATTTATGTTAACAATGATTTATTAAATGAATGCTACAGTTTATTTCGTCAGTTATCATGTGCAATTTCATGAAAAGGAAAACATAATTTCTAATGTATCAATGGTAAACCTCAATAAGGAACACAATTCTGCAAGCTCTCCTGTTAGTCATATCAGTTGCAAACTACAACAGAAAGGAGAAATTGTCTGGCTTGACAAATATGCAGGTTAGGCTAATTGGTGGCTCTAAATTGACCATAGGTGTGAATGTGAGTGTGAATGGTTGTTCATCTCCATGTGTCAGCCCTGTGATGATCTGGGGACTTGTCCAGGGTGTACCCTGCTTCTCGCCCATAGTAAGCTGGGAAAGGCACCAGCTTGCCCATGACCCTGCACAGGATACGTGGTTATGGATAATGGATGGATGGATGTTCTAGCAATTGTAGATACTGTATAGACCTTGTCTGTCTGTGATTACCCTCAGAAACAAAAACATAGGCAAAGTTTGTAGGAAAATTCTAACACATTCTCCAAAATGTTTGGGAAAAACATTCCTTCCTTATAAAAACTGCAGCTTTTATCATACACACACTCCTTTAAATATTCATGTTTAAATATAACCACAAATCAGTAAAATTGGGGATGGTATGGAAAATTCAAATAAAAAGCAAAGAAAGCAGGAGTGTCTAAATTTACTTTGACTTGGACAGTGTATCATCTCATCTCATCTCATCTCATCTCATCTCATCTCATCTCATCTCATCTCATCTCATCTCATCTCATTATCTCTAGCCGCTTTATCCTGTTCTACAGGGTCGCAGGCAAGCTGGAGCCTATCCCAGCTGACTATGGGTGAAAGGTGGGGTACACCCTGGACAAGTTGCCAGGTCATCACAGGGCTGACACATAGACACAGACAACCTTGGACAGTGTCTTTTGCAAAAGTATTCATCCCCCTTTGTGTTTGTCCTGTTTTGTCACATTACAAGCTGGAATTAAAATGGATTTTTAGGGGGTTAGCACCATTTGATTTACACAACATGCCTACAACTTTAAAGGTGAAAATTGTTGTTTTGTTGTGACACAAACAATAATTAAGATGAAAAAAAAACTGAAATCTGGAGTGTGCATCGGTATCCCCCCCAAAGTTAATACTTTGAGTTGGCGCATGCGCATTCTATGCTACGCACTTCCTGGTTTCCAAGTTGTTTGCGACAAGTCTTTTTTCCATGAGTGTTGGCGTTAATCACTAATCTTTTTTATTTTTTCTACAAATAATTTCCAGTATTCTCTTCATTTTTTATTGAACTTTCACTTTCCTTTTTGTACTTTACACTTTCCTATTTCAGTTTTTTTTTTCGGAAGAACGCCAAGACCAGAAGCTTTCTTTTTTCTCCTCCTGCATAAAGACCACAAGCAGAGGCCATCCACATCGGATCTGCTTTAATATCAACAGATCTTTGATTAAGGTATGTGAATCTTTTCATCATGGCACACCTTCAGCTTGTTCAGTGTGCTGAGTGCAGGATGTTTAGTCATTCTTCCTTCATCACTAGTGACAGCTTTCTTTGTGAAAAATGCAGATTAGTTAGCTCTCTGATGGAGAAGATTGCAGTTTTAGAGGTGCATATCCAGGCTTTAGAGAAGGCTAGTGAGAATGGAACAGTGTAGTTTCTGTAGGGGAAAGTCTGGATGCCCTAGGTGGAGTTAGTAATCCCCCAACTCCAGCATTAGAGCCCTTAAAGTGGGGTGAATGGGTTACGACTCGGTGGCATAAGCGTAGAGCCAAAGCTACCGCTGAAGCTCCCCCATGGGAGCACCACTCCTCTCTGACTCTATCATACGGCACGTGAAATTAGCTAGGCCTTTCGGGACACCAGTAGCTTTAGTCAGGTGTATACCAGGAGCCAGGATGCCGGACATAGCAGGTAATCTTAGGGTCCTAGGCAAGCACAGGCTCTCAAAGATAGTTATCCATGTAGGAGCTAACGATATACTCCTTCATCAGTCTGAGGTTACTCAGAGAAACTTTGTAGAGGTGTTTAAATTAGTGAAGTCGATGTCCGATGCTGTAGTATGCTCTGGCCCCATCCAAATGTGGCGTGGCGATGTAGCTTACAGCAGGTTATGGTCACTGAACTGCTGCTTGTCCAGGTGGTGCTCTGAAAACAGTGTGGGCTTTATAGATAATTGAACTAATTTTGAGGGCACTGCTGGCCTGTTAGGGCAGGACAGTATCCATCCCACTCGGGAAGGTGCTACTCTCGTTTCTTGCAGCATAGGTCATAGTCTCAGAACAGGTCTGGTTAACTTCTGACAATCCAGAGCCAAGGCCAGGGAGCAGACAAATAGGCTAAACTGACTGTCTGCTAGCTGCACAGAGTTGTCACTCAAGGTCCACTACATCGAGACTGTGTCTGTTCAATGAGCTAAACAAAAAAGTAGAAATACTCAGAGAGTTTGTTCAGTAACCTAATCAATATAAAATTAGGTCATACTAACTGTATAGCCACTGCCAGCACCTTTGATCTAAAGGTGGGGCTATTAAAAATTAGATCTCTTACATCTAAAGCAACGGTTAATGAACTTATTACTGATCAGGAGTTTAATGTACTGTGTTTGACTGAAACATGGATTAAGCCAAATGAATATATAGAATTAAATGAAGCTAGTCCTCCTGGATACAGTTATATACACCAGCCTCATCTAACTGGCAGAGAAGGAGGCGTCGCAGTTATTTATAATGATTATCTAGGTGTAACACACAAACCTGGTTATAAATTTAATATATTTGAAGTTCTTCATAGTAATAAAATGTATGTAGCCTACCAAATAAGTCTACACAGTTAATTCCATTATTTATTATCTACAGGCCCCCGGGTCCATATTCTGAGGGTTTTTTTAATTTTCAGATTTTATCTCAGATCTGGTTATTTCCTTAGACAAAGCTTTAGTTGTTGGAGATTTTAATATTCACTTTGATAACCCAGAAGACCCTTTGAAAACAGCGTTTGTGTCCATTTTAGATTCAGTAGGGGTTAATCAGAATGTCATAGGACCGACCCATAATGGTGGTCACACCCTTGACCTTATACTAACATTTGGGTTAAACGTAGAAAATATAGTCATACTTCCATAGTCTGAAGTTATCTCAGATCATTATTTCATCTCATTCAAAATATGTCTGAGTAATAATATATGCACCTCACCACGCTACTATATTGAACGTACATTCATGTCAACTACTGCACAGAACTTTATAAATGATCTCCCAGAGTTATCAACTTTGATTGGGTCACTGTCAGCTCCCGCAGAACTTGATCAGGCAACTGAATGCTTAGATAATGTAGCTCCTCTTAAAAGGAAAATGATCCGAGAAAAAAATTAGCACCATGGTATAATGATGACACTCGCATGTTAAAACAGACCACTCGAACATTGGAAAGTAAATGTCATCAAACAAAATTGGTAGCGTTCAAATTAGCTTGGAAGGAGAGCTTCGTGAAGTATAGAAAAGCTCTTAGTGCTGCTAGATCAACATATCTCTCCTCCCTAATAGAAGATAGCAATAATCCTAGATTCCTATTTAATACTGTAGCAAAATTAACCAGGAATAAGTCCACTGTAGACACATGCACACCTGCAGTATGTAGTAGCAACGACTTCATTAATTTTTTTTAATGACAAAATTGAAAATATCCGACAAAAAAATTCAAACTACTAATTTAAGGTCAGACAATGTAAGTGACCCTCTAGTTAACAATATAACTGTATCAGATTAGCAATTAGAATGTTTTACTCCCCTTAGAGAAATTGAATTACTTTCATTAATCTCTGCATCAAAAGCATCAACTTGTGTACTAGATCCCTTACCTACACATCTATTCAAACAGATAATACCTGAAGTAATTGAACCGCTTCTAAAAATAATAAATTATTCTCTTCGGATCGGCTATGTACCCAAATCCTTTAAACTAGCAGTTATCAAACCCCTGATTAAAAAACCTGCCCTTGATCCCTGTCAGCTGTCCAATTATCGGCCAATGTCAAACCTCCCCTTTATCTCCAAGATCCTTGAAAAAGCTGTGGCACAGCAGTTATGCTCATATTTACATAGGAATAACATCCATGAAATGCATCAGTCAGGATTTAGACCTCACCATAGCACAGAGACAGCTCTGGTTAAAGTAAACGACCTACTGTTGGCTTCTGATCAGGGCTGTGTCTCGCTGCTTGTGTTGCTTGACCTTAGTGCAACATTTGATACCATTGATCATTCAGTTCTTCTGGATAGACAAGAAAATGTTGTGGGAGTTAAGGGAGCAGCCCTCTCCTGGCTCAGGTCTTATTTAACTGCTCGCTATCAGTATGTTGATGTAAATGGTGATGTTTCTATACATACTGAGGTAAAGTTTGGTGTTCCAAAAGGTTCTGTCTTGGGTCCACTGCTTTTTTCTTTTTATATGTTACCTCTGGGTGATATTATTCATAAACATTATATTAGTTTCCACTGTTATGCTGATGACACACAGCTGATGTTTCTGCAAAACCAGATGAGAGACACCAGCTTAATAGAATTGAGGAATGTGTAAAGGACATTAGACACTGGATGCTTATTAATTTCCTTCTGCTTAACTCTGACAAGACTGAAGTACTTGTACTAGGACCACATGCAGCTAGAAGTAAGTTTTCTGATTGCATAGTAACTCTGGTTGGCCTTTCTGTTTTTTCACGTGCAGCAGTAAAAGACCTCGGGGTGATTATTGACCCCAGTCTTTCATTCGAAACTCACACTGATAACATTACCCGGATGGCTTTCTTTCATCTCGGAAATATTACTAAGATAAGAAATTTCATGTCACTACACGACGTAGAAAAACTAGTTCATGCTTTTGTTACCTCCAGGTTGGATTATTGTAATGCCTTACTGTCTGGATGTTCCAGTAAGTGCATAAACAAGCTCCAGTTAGTTCAAAATGCAGCAGCAAGAGTCCTTACTAGAACTAGAAAATATGACCACATCACGCCTGTCTTATCCACACTGCATTGGCTCCCAATCAAATTTTGTATTGATTATAAAATACTACTATTGACCTTTAAAGCACTGAATGGTCTCGCACCACAGTACCTGAGTGAACTTCTGGTCCTTTATGACCCACCACGCCTACTTAGATCAAAAGGTGCAGGCTATCTGCTGGTACCTCATATAGTGAAGGCTACATCAGGGGGCAGAGCCTTTTCTTACAAAGCCTCACAGTTATGGAACAACCTTCCAAGTAGTGTTTGGAAATCAGACACAGTCTCAGCGTTTAAGTCTAGGCTGAAAACATATCTGTTTAGTCAAACGTTTTGTTAATGGTGTTTGAGGTAAAGGAGTAGATCTGGAGGGTCCTCAGACATCAAGTGTTTTGGTAAACTGGGATGTATGGATGCTGTCAGTCCCCCACTCTCTTGCTCACTCAAGTTTGTTGACGGTGTAGTGGCTGGCTGCTTTATGTCCTGGGGCTCCCTCATGCCTGTGTTACCTTCTGGCTCTCCCCTTTTAGTTATGCTGTCATAGTTAGTTTTGCCGGAGTCCCTGCTTGTACTCAGCACAAAATGTATCTTGTTCCTGCTTATTCAGGTGACATTGGGCAGATCTAACAACCTGTGCCCCCCCCCACTCTGTCCCTCTGAGTTACATGCCAATCCTGAGATTGAGATGCTGACTTCTTCTGCTCCTCGGACCTGCCTGATCCATCCTGATGCCCTGTGTCTGGTTGGAGTCTCATCACATTGCTCCTGTGGAGGACGGCCCTATATGGACAGTTGAAAGTCACACTTGGAAGACACTCTGTACACTTACAGTAATGCTTTTATGGCTGAGGACTACAGTTGACTTGCTAACTTTAGGACTGCAGTTGTCATGAATAGCTTTTCACTCAAATTTCCATCAATGAAGAGTTATAACATCAATGAAACTGACTTCATGTTAAAACTGTTAATGTTAGTCATGTTGTCTGTTGTTGCCCAAATGAGGATGGGTTTCCTTTTGATTCTGGTTCCTCTCAAGGTTTCTTCCGCATGTTATCTGAGGGATTTTTTCCTTGCCACTCTCGCCACAGGCTTGCTCACTGGGATACATTAGGGATAAAATTAGCTCATGTTTTAAGTCATTCAAATTCTGTAAAGTTGCTTTGCGACAATGTCTATTGTTAAAAGCACTATACAAATAAACTTGACTTGACGAGAGCCACCTTTTGCTGCAATTACAGCTGCAAGTCTCTTGGGGTATGTCTCTATTAGCTTAGCACATCTAACCACTGGGATTTTTGCCCATTCCTCAAGGCAAAACTGTTCCAACTCCTTCAAGTTAGATGGGTTGCGTTGGTGTACAGCAGTTTTCAAGTTATGCCACAGATTCTCAATTGGCTTGAGGTCTGGGCTTTGATTAGGCCATTCCAAGATATTTAAATGTTTCCCTTTAAACCATTCTAGTGTAGCTTTCGCAGTATGTTTAGGGTCATTGTCCTGCTGGGACATGAACCTTTGTCCCAGTCTCAAACTTCTGGCTGACTCAAACAGGTTTTCCTCCAGAATTGCCCTGTATTTAGTGCCATCCATCTTTCCTTCAGTTCTGATCAGCTTTCCTGTCACTGCAGATGAAAAATATCCCCACAGCATGATGCTGCCACCACCATGCTTCACTGTAGGAATGGTGTTCTCATGTTGATGGGTTTGCGCCACACATGGCATTTCCCATGATGGCAAAAAAGATCAATTTCAGTCTCATTTGACCAGAGAATCTTCTTCCATGTCTTGGAGAGTCTACCATATGCTTTTGGGCAAACTCCAAATGTGTTTTCTTAAACAATAACTTTTTTCTGGCCACTCTTCCATAAAGCCCTGCTCTGTGGAGTGTCTAGCTTAAAGTGGTCCAATGGACAGATACTCCTATCTCTGCTGTGGATCTTTGCAGCTCCTTCAGTGTTATATTTGGTGTCTTTGTTGCATCTCTGATTAATGCCCTCCTTGCCTGGTCTGTTAGTTTTGGTGAGCAGCCTTCTCTTGTCAAGTTTGTAGTGGTGACATATTCTTTCCATCTATCCATTATCTGTAACCGCTTGTCCTATGCAGGGTCATGGGTAAGCTGGAGCCCATCCCAGCTGACAATGGGCGAGAGGCTGGATACACCCTGGACAAGTCACCAGATCATCACAGGGCTGACACATATGGCCCTTTTCCACTACCCTTTTTCAGCTCACTTCAGCTCGCTTCAGCTCACTTCAGCCCGACACGGCTCGCGTTTCGACTATCGAAGAACAGCACGACTCAGCTTGCTTCAGCCCTGCTCAGCCCCCAAAACTCGCACGGTTTTGGAGTGGGGCTGAAGCGAGCCAAACCGAGCTGAGTGAGGCTAGGGGCGTGAGGAGACACTCCCCTGTGCACTGATTGGTGAGGAGGAGTGTCCTCACATGCCCACACACGCCCCACGAGCACGCTGGGATCTGTAAACACCGTAAACCCGGAAGAAGGAGAATTAAGAAAATTATGAAGCCTTATGCGCCTCGCCTCATCTATACGCTCTTGCCAGTATCTGTTGGCGTTGTCGGCGACAACAAGCCACAGCACCAAGACCAGCAACACTAACGACTCCATGTCCTCCAGGTTTATTGTTTACTCTCCGGGTTGTGAGACTACCGCTTAAAAGGTCACTGATGTCACTGTTTGCACTGCCTAACGACATCACATGACGTCCACCCACTTTCGCTAACTCCACCCAGTGTGTCCACCCACTTCCAGCCAGCACGGTTCAGCGCGGTTGTAGTTGAAATGCAACTCCAACAGCCCCACTCAGCTTGACTCAGCACGGCACGACTCAGCCCAACTCAGCCGCATTGGTAGTGGAAAAGCGGCAATAGAGACAAACAACCATTCACACCTACAGTCAATTTAGAGCCACCAATTAGCCTAACCTGCATGTTTTTGAACTGTGGGGGAAACCGGTGCACCTGGGGGAAACCCACACAAACACAGGAAGAACATGCAAACGCCACACAGAAAGGCCCCCTTCAGCCACTGGGCTTGAACCCAGAACCTTCTTGCTGTGAGGCAACAGTGCTAACCACTGCACCACTGTGCCACCCCATATTCTTTCCATTTTACTATAATGGATTTAATGGTACTCTGTGAGATATTCAAAGTTTGGGATATTTTTTATAACGCAATCCTGATCTATACTTCTCCTCAACTTTGTCTCTGACCTGTTTGATGTGTGCCTTGGTTTTCATGTTGCTTGGTTAGTAGTGTTGCAGAGTCAGGGTCCATCCAGAACAGGCTGATCTATACAGACATCATGTGACAGATCATGGGACACTTTGATTGCACACAGGTGGATCTTAATCAACTAATTATGTGACTTATCAAGTTAATTGATTGGACCAGCTCTTATTTTGGGGTTTCATATGAAAGGGGGTGAATACCTATGCACACTACCGATTTCTGTTTTTTTTTAATTTTAATTATTGTTTTTGTAACAATAAAACAACAATTTTCACCTTTAAAGTTGTAGACATGTTGTGTAAATCAAATGGTACTAAGCCCCAAAAATCCATTTTAATTCCATCTTGTAATGCAACAAAACAAGACAAACGCAAAGGGGGATGAATACTTTTGCAAGACACTGTATTTCATTGCAGACCGTCTGAACCCAAGCATTTCAAGCCTGCAACACATTCCAAAAAAATTGGGACGGGGCAATTTAGAGCAAATAATGAGCTAAAATTATTAAATGATTGATTTGGAACAGGTGATATCAACAGGTGACTGTAATCATGATTTGGTACAAAAGTAGTATCCAGGACAGACCTAGTCTTTGAGGCGCAAAGATGGGCCGAGGTTGTCTACAAACGCATGAGAAAATAATTGAACTGTATAAAAACAATGTTCTTCAAAGAAAGACATGAAGAGATTTGTATTTCACCCTCTTTGGTGCATAATATAATTAAGCAATTCAAAGACTCTGGAGGAATTTCAGTGCATAAAGGGCAAAAGTGCAAGCCAAAGCTGAACACCTGTGATCTCCGATCCCTTAGATGGCACTCCATCAAGAACCTCTTTTCATCTATAGCTGATACATGGGCACAGGATTACTTTCATAAACCTTTGTCAAGCACTACAATATGGAGGTGCATCCACAAATGCCAGTTAAAATGTTACTGTGCCAAAAGGAAGCCTTATGTTAACTGTGTCCAGAAGTGCCATTGACTTCTCTGGACTCGGTGGCATCTGGGATGGACCATCATACAGTGGAAACATGTATTGTGGTTAGATGAATCAGTATTCCAGGTCTTTTTTTGGAAGAAATGGATGCTTTGTGCCCCAGACCAAAGACTGTTACCTTTTGTTGTAAAGTAAAGGACTGTTACCTTACCTGGCTTTTTACAAGTCCAAAATCCAGGGTCTGTCATGGTATGAGATTTGTGTCAGTGCCCTTGGCAAAGGTAATTTACACTTCTGTGATGGTAGCATTAATGCAGAAAAGTCCATTGAGATTTTGGTATAACATATTCTGCTTTCAAGATGACATCTTTTCCAGGGATATTTCAAAAAGACCATGCAAAACCACATTCTGCACACATTACAAAGGCATGGCTGCAGAAGAAGAGGATGTCTGTCCCCTCTCTCCCTAATAGAGAATCTGTGGCAAATTTTGAAATGAAAAGCATGACAATGATGACCCCATACTGTTGCACACTTTAAAGACCTATTTGCAGGAAGAATGGGATAAAAGAACACCTGAAATTCTTCATCACTTGGTGTCTTCAGTCCCAAAACATATTTTATAAGTGTTGTGAGAAGGAATGGCAACATTATAAAGTGGTAAATGCTTTTCCATCCCAATTTTTTTTTTTTTGAAATGCAAGTATCAAAATTTAAATGTGTTTATTTTGGGAAAACAACAACAACAACAACAATAAAATTCATGAGGTAAAACATCAAATAATTTTTTGCTGTGTTGTTTACAATACGGGTCAAAGCTTATTTACAAATCATTGTTTTCAGTTTTAATTTAAATTTCAACATACCATCCCAACTTTTTCTGATTTGAGGTTGTACTTAAAAATAGACAAGAAGGAAAATAACAAAAACACTGAGGCAGTCATATACTCATAGTTAACACAACAGCACTACAACCTCAGTTATGCCAGTCATAGCCCCTCATAGAATATGATATAAACTGTGGCAACAGCTTCTTTTATTTTGTTGAAGTTTGACCCTCGGAGGCAGTTCTCTGGCTGATTACCTTCCCATAATCTGTTGATGTATATCTCACAATGTGAAGAGGTCCAGACTGTAATCTCTGAATCCTCACATAATTATGGAGAGATCTTCAGATAACCTTATCTCTGTTCTGCAAGAGACACCTTGTGAGACACAAAAGGAGAGACAGTGTACTTTTGTAACAGGGAAAAACATGTCTTAGCAGAATAAGTCTCTCTTTTTTTAAAGTAACCATTAAAATATGACCCTTATTTAAAAATTAGCAAACTAACATTGACCTTCAGTAAAATTTCATTTTCAGCTTGCAAGCCATTTTGAAACTGCAGTGGTGCTTGAAAGTTTGTGAACCCTTTACAATTTTCTATATTTCTGCATAAATATGACCTAAAGCATCATCAGATTTACACACAAGTCCTAAAAGTAGATAAAGAGAACCCAGTTAAACAAATGAGACAAAAATATTATACTTGGTCATTTATTTATTGAGGAAAATGACCCAATATTACATATCTGTGAGTGGCAAAAGTATGTGAACCTTTGCTTTCAGTATCTGGTGTGACCCCCTTGTGCAGCAATAACTGCAACTAAACATTTCCAGTAACTGTTGATCAGTCCTGTACACCGGCTTGGAGGAATTTTAGCCCGTTCCTCCGTACAGAACAGCTTCAACTCTGGGATGTTGGTGGGTTTCCTCACATGAACTGCTCGCTTCAGGTCCTTCCACAACATTTTGATTGGATTAAGGTCAGGACTTTGACTTGGCCATTCCAGAACATTAACTTTATTCTTCTTTAACCATTTTTTGGTAGAATGGTTTGTGTGCTTAGGGTCATTGTCTTGCTGCATGACCCACCTTCTCTTGAAATTCGGTTCATGGACAGATGTCCTGACATTTTCCTTTAGAATTCGCTGGTATAATTTAGAATTCATTGTTCCATCAATGATGGCAAGCCATCCTGGCCCAGATGCAGCAAAACAGGCTCAAACCATGATACTCTGACCACCATGTTTCACAGATGGGATAAGGTTCTTATGCTGGAATGCAGTGTTTTCCTTTCTCCAAACATAACGCTTCTCATTTAAACCAAAAAGTTCTATTTTGGTCTCATCTGTCCACAAAATATTTTTCCAATAGCCTTCTGGCTTGTCCATGTGATCTTTAGCAAACTACAGATGAGCAGCAATGTTCTTTTTGGAGAGCAGTGGCTAGCTCCTTGCAACCCTACCATGCACTCCATTGTTGTTCAGTGTTCTCCTGATGGTGGACTCATGAACATTAACATTAGCCAATGTGAGAGAGGCCTTCAGTTGCTTAGAAGTTACCCTGGGGTCCTTTGTGACCTCACTGACTATTACATGCCTTGCTCTTGGAGTGATCTTTGTTGACTGACCACTCCTGGGGAGGATAAAAATGGTCTTGAATTTCCTCCATTTGTACACAATCTGTCTGACTGTGGACTGGTGGAGTCCAAACTCTTTAGAGATGGTTTTGTAACCTTTTCCAGCCTGATGAGCATCAACAAGGCTTTTTCTGAGGCCCTCAGAAATCTCCTTTGTTCATGCCATGATACACTTCCACAAACATGTGTTGTGAAGATCAGACTTTGATAGATCCCTGTTCTTTAAATAAAACAGGGTGCCCACTCACACCTGATTGTCATCCCATTGATTGAAAATACCTGACTCTAATTTCACCTTCAAATTAACTGCTAAATCCTAGAGGTTCACATACTTTTGCCACTCACAGATATGTAATATTGGATCATTTTCCTCAATAAATAAATGACCAAGTATGCTATTTTTGTCTCATTTGTTTAACTGGGTTTTCTTTATCTACTTTTAGGACTTGTGTGAAAATCTGATGATGTTTTAGGTCATATTTATGCAGAAATATAGAAAATTCTAAAGGGTTCACAAACTTTCAAGCACCACTGTAAATGAATAACCAATGCTAATGAGACCACAGATAAACAGGTATAATTGAACACAGAGCTTCTCAAACCAGTTGTCAGATATTTTTATTCCATTCCAACTCACAACAAAGGGATACACCAAAGGATATGCACCACCTGGGAGTTCTGAAGACTGATTAGACCATGAAAGTACATACATTCGGATGAAGTTTTGCACATTCTTTGTATCTTCACAGACAGCTTCATGAAGGAGTTTCACCCAGGAGGTTTTTATTAAAGTTTTCAAATAGACTGACCATTTCTCCTAATTTGTTTGTTTGCACAAACAATTAAATTTTATCTAAAATTGTATGTTTTGAATGCAAAACTAGTCACTGAAAATGAAATTTGATTGTAATTGACTGGCATCCAATCCAGAGTGCATTCCCACCTCACACCCAGTGTTCCTGATATAGATCCATAATGACCCTGTTTAGGGGTTAATACAGATGAATGAATGAATGAATGAATGAATGAATGAATGAATGAGCATTACATTCACTATACATTTGTCTTAGAAGGACATGTCAAGTTATTCCCAAAATGCATTTAAGACATATGAAAAATATACATTCAATGTATTGTATCCAAGCAATTTGTATGTGTGTGGAATATTTCAATTCTCCAAATGTCAGGTTTATCTCTCTTAAAGAAGATAGTGCCATTACTTTGTTGACTTGGACTTTTTGATAGTACCTCAAGCAAGAATGAATAAGCTGCTTTTTTTTCTAGCTCTTAATGTTGTTTCTTCTTCTTCTGTAATTTCCATGCTTCATTAACATAATGTGTAAAAAGAAGTTTGTTGACTAACTAATGACAGGAAGACACAGTTATAGCCAAAATTTACATATTAATGAGGGATCGGAAAGTGGCTTTTACCTCTTGTGGCAACTGCACTGGCAGTGCACAATGCTTACTAAGTCTCTGCACTTTGAGTTGTGCTTGTACATGGATAGTTAATCAGAGCCAAGTCTCATGATTGCTATGGTGCAATGATTGAAAATGAGGTCCTCAATAAGAGCCCACACCAGAATTACAGAGTGATTGAGCAGGCTGGAATAATGATGCAAATTAACTCAAGACGCCAGAAAGTCAATGCTACCCTGAAAACAACAGTGAAGTTCAGAAGAACTGATAAAATGCCAGACTCATTAAAACTTACCTCCTGTTAGTGCTTATGCCCTGCAAAACCTTGTTCCAATGCTCTCAAACCCTGCTGATGTTCTAACAGTCATGGGGAGGGTGGCTGCAATTTTCTGAGCAATAATATGGAATTAATTGTCACCAATTAATAGCACATTATAACAGGGCATCAACAGTAGTACACACGTTCGCAAGTTTCCATGACAAATATATCACAGCAGCAAAAGCTATTATTATCTAAAGTACAACTAAACATGATTTGTGTGGAAAGGTTGTTGATTAGAAGTTCACAGTTTCTATTTCAGCTTTTACCATTCATCGTGTGTTGACAAAGAACAATTAACAATCTGTTGGATGAAACACATTAATTCATCAAATTTTGACACTGTATATAAAACTTTTTTTTTCTTTTAAGATGTTAAATTCATTGAATCTTTGTACGCTGAAGTTGTTTAGATCATGTTCTACAGAAAACAATATCCTGGACTGTTTTTTTTTTCCTAACATATATTTATTCATGGGCGGCACGGTGGTGTAGTGGTTAGTGCTGTCGCCTCACAGCAAGAAGGTCCTGGGTTCGAGCCCCGGGGCCGGCGAGGGCCTTTCTGTGTGGAGTTTGCATGTTCTCCCCGTGTCCGCGTGGGTTTCCTCCGGGTGCTCCGGTTTCCCCCACAGTCCAAAGACATGCAGGTTAGGTTAACTGGTGACTCTAAATTGACCGTAGGTGTGAATGTGAGTGTGAATGGTTGTCTGTGTCTATGTGTCAGCCCTGTGATGACCTGGCGACTTGTCCAGGGTGTACCCCGCCTTTCGCCCGTAGTCAGCTGGGATAGGCTCCAGCTTACCTGCGACCCTGTAGAAGGATAAAGCGGCTAGAGATAATGAGATGAGATGAGATATTTATTCATTTAATTTTAATGCTAATTATATATCAGGTACCAAAGTCCAAACTTGTTCTGGCTTCTGCCATGTGTTTTCAGCATTCATTGGAACCTAAACACAACCCCAATTCCATTAATTTGGGACACTGTGTAAAATGTAAATTAAAAAAAAACAGAATATGATGATTTGCAAGTCTTGGAAACCCTATATTTCATTAAAAATAGTACAAAGACAACATATAAATTGTTGAAACAGAGAAATTTTAGTGTTTATTGAAAAATATATGCTTATTTTGAATTTGATGTCAACAACATGTTTCAAAAAAGTTGGGACAGGGGCAACAAAAGACTGAAAAAGTTGTGTAATGCTAAAAAAAACCCTTATTTGGTTAATTGGCAGAAGGTCAGTCACATGATTGGGTATAAAAAGAGCATCCCAGAGAGGCAGAGTCTCTCAGAAGTAAAGATGGGGAGGGGTTCACTGCTCTGTGAAAGACTGCATGGGCAAACAGTGTAACAATTTAAGAATAACATTCCTCAGTGTAAAACTGCAAAGAATTTGGGGATCACATCATCTATGGTACATAATATCATTAAAAGATTCAGAGAATCTGGAGAAATCTCTGTATGCAAGAGACAAGGCTAGAAACTAACATTGCATGCCTGTGATCTTCAGGCCCTCAAGTGACACTGCATTAAAAGCGGACACATGTCTGTAGTGGAAATCACTGTCTGGGCTCACCAACACTTCAGAAAACCATCATCTGTGAAAACAGTTCATTACTGCATCCACAAATGCAAGTTAAAACCAGATATAAATAATATCCTGAAATACTGCCACCTTCTCTAGGCCCGACCTCTTTTATGATGGATTGAGGTCTGAGGAATCAAAAGTAGAAATTCTTTTTAGAAATCATAGACACCACATCTTCCATGCTAAAGAGGAGAGGGACCATCCGGCTTCTTATCAGTAAAAAGTTCAAAAGCCAGCATCTGTGATGGTATGAGCATACCATGACATGGTATAGCTTGTACCCTAATGAAATATAGGATTTCCAAGATTTGCAAATCATCATATTCTGTTTTTTTAATTTATGTTTTACACAGTGTCCCAAATTTATGGAATTGGGGCTATATGTATGACTCTATGAACACTGCAACACTGTGAAAATTCTTAGACCTGATCTATTCTCATACCTTCTTATACATTGTTATATTACACTTTATCTTACATGTTGATTTTATATCTACTGCATTAGAAAAAATCCAAAAATTCAATTTTACAGAAAATATATTTTTGTTTTGTTAAGTAATAGACCATATTGTCAAAAACCTCAAACCTCATCTAATCTCATCTCATCTCATTATCTCTAGCCACTTTATCCTGTTCTACAGGGTCACAGGTGTAGGTACCATGCGCCATCTTGTGTCTAAGAACTACAGCTCCCAGCCAACTTCCACGTTGACTACGTCACGCCTGGGCGGGATCACGTACATCACATTCCTCAGGTTTCACACAAGAGACTTGGAAGACCGTGTTTTCCTTTGTCTCTAAGTCTGATCCCGAGTGGAACGGACCTAAAAAGAGACACTCACCCTCGGACCATCTGAAACCACATTTCAGCACGTTTCCCTCTTCTGGTCTACTCTTGATCACAGTGGACTCCGGAAACATGCGCGCTTTAACTCAAGTGAGTTATAAACCGGTTTATTTTTTCAGTTATTTTTCAGTACGTACTAGACTGCAACCAAATAGGCAGTTTTATTGGTCTTGGGAGCAGCTGGACCATCCTAACCCTGTCTGATCAGAACTTTCTTCTCACGAGCTACGAAGATCTTCAAAGAAAACTTCAGAGCAACCGCTCTCTCTCTATCCGTGGACCGAAGCGCTTCCACGCAACCTTCCACCTCGAATTTCTTCAGACAGAAGATGAGACTCTTTGCAGTAAGGAAAGGCACTGGGCAAAAGTTTAAGTCTTAGGAATTAGTTATTCACTTAATGTGAAGTTATCTGAAGTTAAATGAAGTGTATACACTGAATTTTGGTTCTCTATCATTTGTTTGTTGATTTAAAATTGGTCCATAAGTTTGTGCATGTCTCTCTCCCTCTCTTACACACACACACACACACACACACACACACACACACACACATATTCATATACACACACCTCACTGTATATATATTCCAACTGATTATCCATTTTTGATCTTTGTATAATAAATTCATTTATTATCAAAGCTGTGTGTATTCTATCTGCTGTTTCGATATTTTGAAGTTGCCCAATCGCAAAGAATTCAAGGAAAGGTGTAGATAATTGATGTAACATGGTAAGTGATCAATAATGATATACCATTATAGCTGTCTGGTAATTTATTGTTAAGTACCAGGATCAATGGTATGATTCACTAAATGATTCATTAAACGATTCACTAAATGATTCACTGATCCACTAAATGATTCACTGATTCGATTCACTGACTCAATTCACTGAATGATTCACTTCAAACAATTCAAATGAGACTGATTCTATGGTATGATTCAATTCAAATGAGTCAAACGATTCAATAGGACTGATTCATTTTAATTATTAACCTTCAAATTTAATGAGACTGATTTCATGTAATTATTAAAGATTGATCACTTATCCAATCCTAAATACATAAAATCATTAATTACACCTACATAATTGGTGCCCCGTGTGAGGCGATTGGTTTGTCGACTTCTTGAGTATTGTTACAGCAGATTCAGCACTGCTATGGTATATCCCCAGATGTGTTAAAACAGGAGTGTGATAACCATATCACAAATTCTAACAACCTATTGATAACTTAGGATAAGAGAACATCTCCAAACAATTAAACCTTGTTAATTAATTAATTACATAGTTAATATTAATTAATCCTACTTGATTAATAATTAACTAATTGATTGATTAATTACCCAATACCCAATCTAAGTAAAATGGCATCCCCTTGTGCCTCAGAGACTGAAGACAACGGCCAAGACGTGTCTCTTTTTGAGGTCATTGCAGACCTCATTCACTGCTCTGACTCCGAAAGGGCAACCATTAGGGGCATGAGTAGGCATGATTGCCAAGCTAACATAATCAACTCAATAGCACAAATGAGAGATCCAAAGAGAACAACAATCAGTGTCCAAGATGCACTAGGTAAACTATTCTTGTTACACTTCCAAGATGCTGATCAACAGATCAGATCCCTGCGCGGAGAGGTTGACAGGCTGACCACCAGCAACGCCGAGCTGACAGCTGAGGTCAATGATTTATCTAGGGAGCATAGCCTCTTGAAGGACTCCCTCGATGAGTGCGCCGAAAGGCTAGAGAAAGCCAAGAAAGGCGCCGGAAGGGCTGCCAAGGAGCAGAACCCTAAAGAAGGGCGCGAGGGGCACGAGAGACCCCCAACTATGTGTCAAAGTTTAGAGCGGGAAGAGGCGTCCGAACTGGACACCGAGGATTACCTGGTCAAGCACCAGGCGCCCTGCCAACCTCCATCAACTCGCTACATGACTCCTTTGTCATCTAGCCAGGGTGGAGTCACCCTGAGCTCATCCCGAGCCCAGGCCCGTAGCACACCTAGGTCAGTACGCTACAGCTTCCCTGATCCGCCTTCGGGTGAATCAGACTACGACTCTCATGCAGAACGGGAGCAATTCCAGAGTAGCTCAGATAGTAAGCACTCAGGAGAGTGAAGGGGGTCGCGTAAAGACACGCACCAAGCCCTCCGCATATGGCAAATTGACCTACTTGCCAAAGATATCGAGCGATTCGATCCTGATAATAAAAGAACTAACGTAAATTACTATTTACGAGAAATTGACCGATGCCTGATGGACCTACCGAGAGCCACAACATGAGAGAAGCTTAAACTGGTCTGGAAGACCTCCAGTAGCAGCGTCTGTGCCTTTTTAGAGACACTACCACCAAACATTCGCGATAGTTATTCGAAACTTCGCAATTACATGCGGGAAGAATATGCGCCGTACACGGATGAAACCTCCGCAACGTTGTGTGCTATACAAATCAAACAGAAACGGTCTGAGTTGCCTCATGAATATTATAGACAGCTACATACCGCCTACTTCCAGGGTAGCAATGCACCAGGTTTAGAAGAAGATAGGAGCTTCAAATCCCTTTTCTTACATAACCTCCACCCAAGCATGCAGACTCAAGTCACACTGCCGTGTTGACAAAATTGCTACTCGATGAAGGAAACTAGGCAGCTAGCCCAAATGACCTGGGAGACCATTGTCAAAACCGCAAACGGAAACGATGATGAACCCAGAGTCCTTAGCCTCCAGGGTGAGGACAAGCCCCCGCTAACCTTAGAAGGAGGTGAAGCACCGAAAGGGGGACCCACCTGGAAAAATCCCGGTCTAGCCCATTCCTTGCCGAACCATCACCAAGGTGAGTGGGAGAATCGGCAAGGTAAGGCCAGGAGAGACTGATGGCAAGGTCATAGTGACTATGGCAACCGCCCATCATGTAAAAAGGGTCATAAGGAACAAAGCGGTTGGCAGCAAGACCGTCATCCCCGCTCTGGCCAGAGATGGCAGGAGCGTTCTGACCGTAACACTAAACATAGAGGTAGAAATGAACAACACAGTGACTCGGACCAACCTGATGAGTCCCACTCAGAACTGGACTCTTTAAAGGCCTGCTTGGCTGAATTTAGGAAACTGTTACAGGAACAGTCAAATTCCTCAACCGATAAAACAAAAGAGCCCAAGAACAATGACAAAAGCTATCTACTGGCATGACTAGGCCAGGAACCATGAGTAGATCTCGTGAAAGGGGGAGGAGATCCCTCTAAAACAGCAGGTGAGGGTCAGGATGTAGGGCCCCCCCCTGGTGGCGAAGGCAAACACACAAAACGCACCTCTCACGTGAGCTAAAGTCTTCACCACCATCTCTGACACACGGCTCTCACAAGGCGACCCAATCCCAACCAAGCCCTGCAATATAAACTTAGTCAGCTTTACACAAATCAAAATCCCACAGTCGTTGGATCCCACAAAACATGCACAAACTCGTTGCAATGAGATTAGTGCGAACACTGATCAACCAAGTGCCACGCGAGATCAAATTTCTGATGAACTTCAGTTCATGTCTTTGCACACTGAGTCCGGTGTCGAAACACCCGACATCGCAACTCCCCCTAGTGGCCACAATTCTTTGAAAAACCTCCCTCTATCCATCGACTCAGACACAGACACCCATTTCACTGTTGGTGTAATGGCTGCGCTGTGGAACATGTTAGGCATCGAGGCGAAATTCCATATCACGTACCACCCTCAATTCTCTGGTTAGGTTGAACAAGCCATTCAAACCATTGTGAGCATGCTTCAGAAGTATGTCACCCCCCATGGTGAAATTTGGGATGTGAAACTTCCCTTGGTGCTAAGGGCCATCAGGTCCACCCCTCAGTGTGCCACTGAAGTCACACCCTTTGGGATGATGACTGGGCGAGAGACGGTTCTTCCCCTGCATCTCCTATACAAACCAGAGGACATGAGCATCGCAACTGCATACACCACACATCAACATGTCAGCGACCTACGACGCCACCTACAGTCAACCTTTACAGGTGCCCAAAAGAATCTCGATTCGAGTGTAGGACACAAAGCCTACTACGCCCGAATCTCAGAGAAGTTCCTACCATCTTGGTTGAGACCTTTCGATCGTGGGAAAACCATTCCCCGTCGTGTATCACATTAGGACACCCCGACCTAATCAAACGCTCTCATATCGATGGGTCCATAATAATCGAAGCAAACTTTTTGAACAGTCCTCACTCCAAAAGGGGGTGGATGATAGCTAGGCCCATCCTGTCTACTTAGCTTGTATGCATCACTTATCTTTAAGCATATACTAACACTCCCGATCACATTTATCAACCCAAATAAAATTAAAAAAAAAAAAACTTCTGTATGTTACAGAATGGACTCCCTCGGAATCCTGTGCATCCTCCTCACCTTACAACTGAGTCAGTCAAGTGAGGTGGTGGAGCCTGGCCCCCCAGCTGGCATCGTCCTGCAGGAGGCTCCAGGGCTCCTTCTTACAAACTGTCGCATCCACATTCAACGGGTATACGCCCGGCTAGACCCATGGGCCGTATACCACAAACACCTCAAGTCACTGATACCTTCGATCGACGATAACGGACCAAATGGCGAGATATCTAATATAGTCGTATACGCTAGACGCACCACTACCCACATGCTAGAACAGTTACAAAAGTTCATAGTCACCGAGGAAGAACTTAGCGGTAAAACACGTCAGAAAAGGTTCCTCGGGGGTTTAATTATCGGTGCATCTGCCATTGGATCCTTGTTTTCTATTGGTCTCTCTGCAGCCAACACAGTCAGTTTGAATACGTTGAAAAGAGAAGTTAGCATTCTGCAAAAGGAAATGCCAGAGATCCGAGAGAAACTGCTTATCCAACAAGAAGAGCTGCAGGGCTTAGGCAAATCCCTGCAGGGAACTATATTAACCGTTAACATGCATACTGATCTAATCTATAGCACGATACAGACTGTAGTCAAATTGGCCGAAATAATCAAGAACGAGATCAAATATGTCAGAGTAGTAAGGGATTTAATGCAAGACCTGCTTAGAGAAGTAGGTGACTCAATCAGTTCCCTGAGTAGTGGCAAGGTCCCATCGTATCTCACACCCCTTAGCTTGGTGGAGAATATACTAAAATCCACTACTACTAACGTGCATTCCTCGCAAATACACCTGGCATATAGTCTCGGCAGTGCTATCCCCATTTTTGTGAGTCCACAAGATTTGGAGATGGGTAAATTTAGTATGAAACCTATCATTGAAAGAAACAACATATATAGACTCAAGTCTGTCCTCAACATGGGTTTCTGGAAAAACAATGTCCGTATATACATACAAACACCACCCATGGTAGCATACCATGACGACAACCCCTCTGTCTATTTTATTCCCAACCTAGAGATGTGCACCTCCACTAAAAACATTCACTGGGTCTGCCCAAGCAACCCATTTATTAGAGACACTACGGATCACCTGTGCGGTCTGAGGGCAAAAGCGCCCGAACAAAAAAGTGTGTAGGTCAAATGTCCGCAAAGGATGAGGATATGGAAACTACAGTAGAAAGAGCTGGTAGTTGGTGGGTTGTTAACACTCCAAAAACTGAAATCTTGATGTCATACAACCAGCACAACACAGCCACAAGAATGAAAATCCCAAACCAAACGGTGTTCCTTAGTGTACCACAGGGAGCCACCATTCACATACCGTAGGTGACATCACCCTACACCATCTTAGTACTGACCAGTACAATTCGGAAATTGAAATGATAGATGCCTTCGAAGGTTATTATCTTGAGATCAGTAACACCCTCCGACACCAACTGCTGGTTGAAGGGACCAAAACGGTGAAATTTAGTTTAGGTCAGAATGGAGTTTCGACCATAGTCTCCCAAAACCGGGTCAGAGAGTCACCTGACCTAGAATTTACCATAAGTCTGATTGTTTTGGGACTTATTCTCAGTGGCTGGGTCTTTTCTGCTGGTATCGCATGCATGCTACACAAACAAATAGCGACACTATATGCCAAGCTGGATAAGGGGGTCTGCGTCCCTGACAGTTTCGGTCATAGTAGCGCACGCTTTCTGGCCAAACCACCTGTTGCTGTTACCGTGCCAGAAGATTAGGTTAACCCCTAACCACTAACACTTCTTTTCTCTACTCCACTTCCTCTCTTTTCTTGTTTTATTATTTTCTTTGAGTAGGAAATGAAGTACATATATGTAGTGTTCACTGAAATGAAGTATATATGTAGCCTGCACTGAAATGAAGTATATATGTAGTCTTCACTGGAAAAATATGTAACGTTCACTGTTTGAACTTTGAGGTAACCCTAATCTAGTTAGATAGTGATTATCTGCCCAAGTGCCTATGGTGATTGTATGCTCAAATGCCTCTACCTCCAACTGTCTCACTGGAACTCACAAGTTTACACAGTCTTCACAGGACACCATGAACTGTGCAGAACAAGTCTACCTCAAGGACTATGGACACGGCGATGATACGGTACAGTGCTCTCAGTGCTACGACTCTGTCATACCCCTGAGACCAAAAGGGGGAATGTAGGTACCATGCACCATCTTGTATCTAAGAACTACAACTCCCAGCCAACTTCCGCGTTGACTACGTCACGCCTGGGTGGGATCACGTACATCACATTCCTCAGGTTTCACACAAGAGACTTGGAAGACCGCGTTTTCCTTTGTCTCTAAGTCTGATCCCAAGCGGAACGGACCTAAAAAGAGACACTCACCCTCGGACCGTCCGAAACCACATTTCAGCGCGTTTCCCTCTTCTAATCTACTCTTGATCACAGTGGACTCCGGAAACACACGCGCTTTAACTCAAGTGAGTTATAAACTGGTTTATTTTTTCAGTTATTTTTCAGTACGTACTAGACTGCAACCAAATAGGCAGTTTTATTGGTGTTGGGAGCGGCTGGACTGTCCTAACCCTGTCTGATCAGAACTTTCTTCTCACGAGCTATGAAGATCTTCAAAGAAAACTTCAGAGCAACCGCTCTCTCTCTCTCTCTCTCTCTCTCTCTCTCTCTCCATGGACCGAAGCGCTTCCACACAACCTTCCACCTCGAATTTCTTCAGACAGAAGATGAGACTCTTTGCAGTAAGGAAAGGCACTGGGCAAAAGTTTAAGTCTTAGGAATTAGTTATTCACTTAATGATGAAGTTATCTGAAGTTAAATGAAGTGTATACACTGAATTTTGGTTCTCTATCATTTGTTTGTTGATTTAAAATTGGTTAATCCATAAGTTTGTGCATGTCTCTCTCCCTCTCTTACACACACACACACACACACACACACATATTCATATACACACACCTCACTGTATATATATTCCAACTGATTATCCATTTTTGATCTTTGTATAATAAATTCATTTATTATCAAAGCTGTTGTGTATTCTATCTGCTGTTTCAATATTTTGAAGTTGCCCAATCGCAAATAATTCAAGGAAAGGTGTAGACAATTGATGTAACATGGTAAGTGATCAATAATGATATACCATTTTAGCTGTCTGGTAATTTATTGTTAAGTACCAGGATCAATGGTATGATTCATTGAACGATTCACTAAATGATTCACTAAATGATTCACTGATCCACTAAATTATTCACTGATTCGATTCACTGACTCGATTCACTGAATGATTCACTTCAAACGATTCAAATTAGACTGATTCTATGGTATGATTCAATTCAAATGAGTCAAATTAAACGATTCAATAGGATTGATTCATTTTAATTATTAACCTTCAAATTTAATGAGACTGATTTCATGTAATTATTAAAGATTGATCACTTATCCAATCCTAAATACACGAAATCATTAATTACACCTACACAGGCAAGCTGGAGCCTATCCCAGCTGACTACGGGCGAAAGGCGGGATACACCCTGGACGAGTCGCCAGGTCATCACAGGGCCAGTGGCGGCTGGTAGTCTTTCAAACAGGGGAGGTCGGTTATGATATTTCCAGATTTTAAAAGAAAAAAGAAAAAACACATCAATTTTGCTCATACTCTTGCCTCTGATCTGGCTGATTGTTGGCAGCGTCACAAACTGTGAAATAACAGGTTCTTTTGGCCCATTAGCCTACTGTCCAATATACATGATGGTGGTGTTGGGGGGGTATATTTTAACATTTTATATTTTAAAATTGTGGCATGTTGTTTAAAAATTGATCATTACTGAAAGCAGCTCTTTGTCAGGAACCTCAGCAGTAACAGCAGAGTGTTCTGGAATAGGCACAAGCACTGACCTTGGGGAGCCAAACATAGAGCTGGGTGCCACACATTTCATTCAATGACACTTTCCCTATATTTTACTTATTTTGACTGAGAAATGTTTTATTGACAATTTTGATAACCCTTCACTTTTAATCCAGGTCTGTAGTGTGAAATGTTCTTGGCTGTGTTTTTGTTTAAAAATGTTTTCCAAATTGTAGCTGTGTTTAATTCATATCCAGAAAAATATATATTCCAATATAATATACTCACCATAAACATTTTAAATAGATTCTATATTTTTGGTCCATCCATGACATATTACTAAAGTAGCCTATTTACTGTTGTTGATGTGGGTCACTTGCTGTTAGCCAATTCACTTTCTCATACCAGGAGAGCTGAAAGAAACGAGTATTATTCCCTACCTTTTTCACCAAGTCAATTTGAGGTGTTGGTCTACCCTGCTCTTTAATTTTAATTTTTTCCTCGAAAGGAAGACTGGCAAACGGCTTTGCCAAAATTAAATCAGCAATGCTCGGCATCCGTGCGCAGCTTTCTTGCTAGCTGACTAGCACCCTCAAGTTCAAGTTCAGTCACGCAAATAAACAAAATTTCTGGAACTAAGATAGCAAACTTGACAACACTATATTTACACTTAATTTACAATGAAAATATATGCAAACTAAAAAAGCTGGTAGAAACCGTATGTAATGAATGAAATCGAAATGTAAGCTGATCTCTTACAATACACCACAGCACTTGCGAATCTGCATGGATGATGGAGGGGAGGGGTGGTTTAAAGGGACGTCTTCTGATCCTGCTGCGGATTCCTCCCCATTTGCTCCTTTTCCTGGGTCGGAGCTCCGGGGGTAAGGTTACCGCTGCCAAAGCCTTGATGTTACTTGGCGTACAGTCCCGTAATGATAGCAGGTCTTCTCGGCTGTAAGTGAGTACCCTTCCATCTATCACCGGTTGCACTGTAAGGCCATCGCAGGTCATCAGATGTGTGATGATCGCTAGGGCAATGATTAATCCAGGCATTTTTGCCATAGTTGACAAACAAACGAGAGACACTAGACAGACTTAGACAAACTTAGACAAAAAAAAAACTTAGACAGTACTTGAAACGAGACGAGACAGCCGTGACGAGATGCGTATGAGACGCGGCAAACTGTGTTGTTGCAGCACAGCATGCGCCAAAAGAACGATGATGATGAAGATAATAGCCAAGGTGGCCCTTCCTCTCACTCCCATACTCCCATACTGTTTTCCTACACAGATGTCACAGGAGGACATTGTTAGCACAGTTACACTGTTTAATAGGAGCAAAATTATATCAAATGTGAGGGATGATGGTAAGGTTTCGTTGTTATCATCCAAAAATGAAACACTTTTCAGTGACCTTCAATGTCACATTAATGAGAAATCTAAAATAAATGTAGTGGAGAGAGCCAGGGCTGGACTCCAAATTCCAGAATCAATTGCAGCTATACAACCTTAGGTGCAGAGAAAGACTGAGCTCTGCTAGTTAACAATCTGTAAGAGATGACTTTGGGTCTGTATCTGTTTAAAACCACACTCTCAACCTGCCGTATGTGCTACTACGGGCAGTCTACGGTAAAAAAAATTTGCCAAAACCGTGCTTGAGACTTATGCAACACTAGCTTGTGTTCAGCACTGTAGAAGGTTGCAGACTGGCTGTGGAGACTTTTGGTTCTGCACATGCAAATTCTACAGGTCTTGTGAAAAATCAAGAATGCATACACTACATACAGGACCTGTACTCCTTTTATACGCCTGAACCAAGTCAGCAGCACGGCAAGTAGGGGCTTTTTGCGATGACAGTAAGACACACAAGTGGCGCACGGTCATTGTACGAGTGGCGTGCCTCAGAAGTACTACACAACTATTCCACACTTGCTATTTGTGTGGCCCCCAAGACAGAAGTACATCTCACTTTCTACCCCTATGTGTGGCATGCACACAGCGCACATGACCCGCACGCGACATGGGGGGCAAGACTCTGGGTATATATTTTGGGGGAGGAACCAAGGAACCAATCATGTAGCATGTAGCATTGTAGAAAGGAAGAAGATGGCTGTCGCCATACCACCACAACGACTGAGGGAGTTGGACCTTTATAGGCAGATGATGGAAGCTGAGGAGCAGCATGAAGCGATATTGGCTTTGCTAATACAGGAACACCGATGTCAGAATGCTAGGTGGCAGAGGCGGTGGTGGGTACGCCCATGGATTGAACGGCGGAGGCTCTTTGGACAGTATCACACCCTGTTCCAAGAGCTGGAGAGAGTGAGTTGTGAAGGGACTTTCTGTCATACATGCGGATGCCTCCTGATCAGTTTCCACAGCTCTTGTTGTGTGTGACACTCTGAAATACCAAGGGTCCAAGAAGCCGCTGTCCACTTGAGCCCAGACTGAAACTGGCTATTACCATCCGATTCCTGGGTACAGGGAATAGTTACAAGTTCCTTGAGTTTTCCTTCCATGTGGCGGCCAACACCACTTGCCTGTTTGTGCCCAAGGTGTGCAGTGCTATATATATGAGGAATACAGAGATAAACTATTTGTTGTTCCTGAGACTTCAAACAGATGGCGTGAGGTGGCAGCCAAGTTTTCCACATGCTGGAACTACCACCATTGTGTAGGAGCCATTGATGGAAAGCACATTGCTATTAAGAACCCCAAGAAGAGTGGGTCCATGCACTACAATTACAAGGGCTTCTTTTCTATAATACTCTTGGTCCTTGCAGATGCCCAATACAAGTTCCTGTGGGTGAGTGTAGGTGCCAATGGCTCAGCCTCGGACTGTGGGGTCTTTAACAGATCAAGCCTTTATACTGTGTTGGAAGATGATGAGCTGGGTCTGCCTCCTCCAGAACCACTGCCTGGGGATGACAGGGACATGCCCTACTTCTTGGTGGGAGAAGATGCATTCCCACTGCAAACTTAGATGATGAAGCCCTACAGTCTTCGTGGGATGGCAAGACCCCAGCGTATTTTCAACTACCGCACATCCTGTGTGCACCATGTTGTTGAGAATGCATTTGGCATTCTGGCACACCATTGGAGATGCCTCCTGACGATGCTGCAGTTGAAACCGCGCAGGTGCACCAAGGTGGTCTAAGGATGCCTGACCCTACACAACTTCCTCCGTATGTGGGTGCCAGGCCTCCTAGCGGTTGATGCGGACCTAGAAGATGAACATGGAAATGTTGTGCCCAGTGCATGGAAAGAGGGCGCTCAATTAACTGATGCAAGAACAGTTCATGGACCCCAAGTTTTGTGTGAAGCCAAGATACAGAGGAATTATTTGTGTGACTATTATAACAACCCCATTGGTGCTCTGCCCTGGCAAGAATGTATCATTGATATGCAGTGAATGTACTGCATAAGTGTATTTACAATAAATAAATACATCAATTGCATGTGTGTACCATGATATTTGTCTGAAGCAAGTAAATAAATGTTTTACAGTACATGTGTGTGCCACAATATTTATCTTTGGCTTATTAACCATAAACAATTATAACACAAAGCAAAATAGTGAACGGTATGCCTCTTCTTGCCATAGGGCAATATGTGTATGCCTCTCCTTGCCATAGGGCAATATGTGTGGAATAATGGATATTTAAAGATTGACACTGGTATTGACTCCATGACCTTGAGCACTTAAGTTCATCCATCCTTTATATTAAAATCTTGTATGAAGTTTGGGGGCCAAAAGCCTAATAAAAATTTAACTGACAATGATATTTTGACCATTTGTAGGAATGTGACATCTTGAAATATTAGGTTAATTATTTGACCCATGACATCTGAGAAATGACCTTTTATTTTCTTTTAACACCATGACCACCTCATTTGATGCTTTTATTTGAGTATATGTTAATTTACCATGCAAACATCAAATAATAAAAAAATGAGTATAAGGGAATAATGCATTTTATCACATTCTAAAAAATCCCAACTACATAGCCCAACAGTTTGAGCACTGAAACACACTGACTGACTCCAAGCTACTGTCCTGCTCCTACTCCTGCTGAGTGGTGGGAAGGGGTGTCAGGATGTCCTTGTCACTGAGCATGGCACAATGGCCTGATAGTGATGATGGGATTGCAATGCCCTCACTTCTGGGTGTCATTGGCTGAAACATACATGAAAATCAGCATATATAATATTAATTACATAAGCATATAAATACCAAAATGAATGTTTAAAGCATGTGTATTATAGTGCAAGATGTTTAATTAGTATTTACCTGTGAAAATACCTCTGGTGGGGTGCTGTGCAACCTTGGTGGTGGCGGCACAAGTGGCCCCAAGGCCACTGCCACTGTTGGCTGATGGAACTGTGCCTGAGTCTGTGTCCAAAGCTGCTGTGATACTGCTGGAAGTGGCTGCTGCTACTGGTGCATGGGCCACTGCTGCTGCTGCATGTAGAGACCCTGGCCCCACTGCTGCAACAGATCCTGGACCAACTGCTGTGACTGTGGCTGGTCCCCTTCAGGCCTGGAGTATCTACTCAGCAGCTGCAGAGCATCCATGGTGAACTGGTCCCACCTGCTGTCAGGGATCTTGTGTATGTACTGAGTCATGTACTGCCCGAAAGCCTCCCTGGTATCCATGGGTCTGAAAAGAGTCTGCAACTGCAATCAGAAGAAGAAAATATTTGCAACTTGTGTTGTAGTATATTGGCCTGTTACACTGATAGGTCATGTGTTGGTGTAATTTTTTTAACAGAACCCAGTGATAGGTGAAAAAAACATACCTGTTTCAAGATGTCCTGGCTGGGCTGTGGCTGCTCAAAGTACTTCAGCATCACTTCCTCTAGGTGGCTGGTCTTTGCCCGCTTGCCCAGCCTGCTGCCTCTTGGAGCCACACTTAAACTGGGGACTGTGGATGCTCTTCATTGCCACTCTTGGACTCACTGCATACATCCTGTGATGAAGAGGCCTTCCCAAGCTATAAGCATTAGCAAAGAACAGTTTGGATTAGAAGAGTGAAGACAATTATGAAACAGCAAACTGAACCTATCAATGAAAGAGGTTCTGTTAAAAAATTACAAGCAGCACACTCAAATACATGTATAATCATACTCTCAAATCATTCTGTTGGAGGCAAATGCTTACCTCTGTTGACTCTGTGGTGTATGTCCTGGGCGTGATGTGATCCTGCAAAAAAAAGTGAACAACTTCAGCTGCCACTCCTGTCTGGGTGTCCTGTTCTGGGCCGCAGACCCACTCTTTGTACACTTCATCAGCTTGCCAACAGCTGTTCGCTGATTTTGGAACCAACCCTCAATCTTGGCCACTATAGAAGAAAAAACATAAAACAAAACTTTTCAATTATGACCAAAAGAAAATGCAAACAAAATAAATCTCAGTGACCAAATAAAATATGAGTCTGACCAAATAAAATACAAGGGAAAAAATATCTTAACATCACAGCCAAGCCTCTTGGCCAATGCCTCCAGCTTCTGCCTCTTGGAGGCCTTGGCGTAGAACTCGCTATCCGACTTGTCATAAAACTCCTTCCTCTCCTGGAACCACTCGACAAGGATGTTCTCTTCTGCTGGCTTGAAGGCATACTTCTCCCTGTCTGTGCAGGGCTTGCCGGTGCTGCAACCATCATCATCAAAGTCTTTCTCCTCCTCCCCCTCTGCTGTTTCAGTCTGGGTTTCTTGAGGCTGCTCTTCAGGCTGTTCCCTCTCTGGAGATGCAGTACAGTTCGCTTTTGCTTGCTTCTTCTTGGGTCCCATTTTCTTAAACTTTAAACTGAAAATGTTCAAATTCGGGCAGCACGGTGGTGTAGTGGTTAGCGCTGTCGCCTTACAGCAAGAAGGTTCTGGGTTCGAACCCCATGGCCAGCGAGGGCCTTTCTGTGCAGAGTTTGCATGTTCTGTCCGTGTGGGTTTCCTCCGGGTGCTCCGGTTTCCCCCACAGTCCAAAGACATGCAGGTTAGGTTAACTGGTGACTCTAAATTGACCGTAGGTGTGAATGTGAGTGTGAATGGCTGTCTGTGTCTATTGTCAGCCCTGTGATGACCTGGCGACTTGTCCAGGGTGTACCCCACCTTTCGCCCGTAGTCAGCTGGGATAGGCTCCAGCTTGCCTGTGACCCTGTAGAAGGATAAAGCGGCTAGAGATAATGAGATGAGTTATATCGACATTTTTTTGTTTAAATAACAAGGCATCAAGTACCTTTTACATTTTGGGTGGTTTTAAGGGCATTTTGGTGGGTTTTGAACATATTTTGGGCTGAAAAACGTCAGCAGTATCTGGCAACACTGGAAAATTTTCTAGTTTCGGTTTACAGCGCTAACTCAGTTCGTGCAATCGCTGGTGTTGCATAGGCTACCGTGTATAAACTCAGTCAATTTCAGCGAGAAATTAAAAATGGAAGCGGACGAATTGGTTCCTAAAAGAACTAGTAAGGGGTCAGTCATCTGGCACTTTTTTGGATTATATTATGGTGCTCTGTGTTGTTCTCATTTATGTATTTAACAACAGTATCAAAATACTCGGGTCTTGAAATAAATGCACATTAGTCATGAATAATGGTAACTACTCTCTTTTGTGTTATTTTTGACAGATGTAAAATTCATACATGATCAAATTTTGGCTAGTTGATTTTCTGTTTGGCTAGTTACTATAGAAGGTCACTAGTCTGGCTGGCTGGTGAAAAAATATGAATTTCGAGCCCTAATATATATATATATATATATATATATATATATATATATATATATATATATAGTGGCCGGTGAGATTTTATATATATAAAATTTTCCTGCTGACTAGACACACGTTGTCAAAATGGCGAACCAGTTCAAAATTTAAATTTTTTGATTAACTTGCATATATTTTGTGGATGTGTCTGTATAATATGAAGAACATTACATGGTGCCGCAAAGATATGAAGTTTATCTTCTCGTATTGAAAAGTAATCACTCATTCGCTTTGCTCACTTGTGAAATATACAGGATGTTTCAAAAAATTTTATATTATTTGAAATGTAAATATCCCAGAAACTACATAGTCGAGGGAAATGAAACTGAACAGGCTTAATGTTGAGCAATATAACATTTACTACTCAAAATTTGAATGAGAAATTCAAAGGTCTGTGGATTCCATGAGCGATTTCACAAATTTTCAGTAAATTGGCAAAGTTATATTGTGAAATGATATCAAATTTTTTGAAACACCCTGTATATTCAACACTCGAAGATAAACTTCATACCTTAGTGCAACCATGTAATATCCTCTATATATTGTATTTGTATGTGTTCACACACACACACACACACACACACACACACACACACACACACACACAGTCCTGTATTTTCACATTATGGCATACTGTGTACTGTGCCACTGCATTGTTTTGTGTTGCACCATGGTGCTGGGGGAAAAAAAAAGGAATGGCAATTAAAGATAGATAGATAGATAGATAGATAGATAGATAGATAGATAGATAGATAGACAGACAGACAGACAGACAGACAGACAGACAGACAGATAGATAGATAGATAGATAGATAGATAGATAGATAGATAGATAGATAGAGTGGCAGTTCCTATGTATGGGCGGAGCACAGAAGACGGCAGGCCAGAACTGAGTTCACAAAACTCTTTTTATTCAGCTTTTCAGCTTATTTAAACACTCTCACACACACGCACACACGTCAGCCGTCTGGTTTGGGAGAGAGCTCCTCTGCTCTCGCTCTCCCTCCTTAAGTAGGGCGCGGTCACTGGGAAGACACACAAACAGGTTAATTGCTCTCAGGTGTAGTGATTCTGCCACTTACCTTCCCTGACTCCGCCCTCCTGTCACAGACTGGCGCTTGACCACGCCCCCGCTGCCACATACTCCCACCGCCCGACTCAGGCCGGACGGCCGTCCGGCCTGCAGCCAACTCCCCCCCCCCCCCCCCCTTTGACGGGAGAGGAAGTCCACCATGACCATCTGTGCCCCCGGCCTGTGGACCACCTTGAAATTAAAGGGTTGGAGTGCCAGATACCAACGGGTGATCTGCGCATTGGCATCCTTCATGCGGTGGAGCCACTGGAGGGGCACGTGGTCCGAACAGAGGGTGAAAGGGCGCCCCAGCAGGTAGTACCGGAGGGCGAGGACCACCCACTTGATGTCCAGACCCTCTCTATGGTGCTGTAGTGCCCCTCACACACCGACAGCTTCCTGCCGATGTACAGGACAGGGCGGTCCTCCCCCTCCACCTCCTGGGACAAAATCGCCCCCAGCCCTCTGTCCGACGCATCGGTCTGCAACATAAAGGGGAGAGAAAAGTCAGGGGAGTGTAGAAGTGGCCCCCCACACAGTGCAGCCTTTACCTCAGAAAAAGCCCGCTGGCATTGCTCCATCCACTAGACCGGATCTGGTGCCCCCTTTTTAGTGAGATCAGTCAGCGGGCTGGTGACGTCCGAATAATTAGGTATAAACCTACGATAATAGCCAGCCAGCCCCAGGAACTGTCTCACCCCCTTTTTGGTCTTGGGCCTCGGGCAGGCCGCAATTGCTGCGGTCTTGTTAATTTGGGGACGCACCTGCCCATTGCCCAAGTGGAAGCCCAGATACCGTACTTCCACCCACCCAATCGCACACTTCTTCGGGTTGGCTGTGAGACCCGCTCACCTCAGTGACCTAAGGACGGCCCTTAGGTGTTCAAGGTGCCTCGGCCAGTCATTACTATATATGATGTCGTCGAGGTAGGCGGCTGCATAGGTGGCGTGGGGGCGGAGGACCCTGTCCATCAGCCGCTGAAACGTAGCGGGCACCCCAAACAGCCCAAATGGAAGTGTGACGAATTGGTGTAAACCAAACGGTGTGGAAAAGGCCGTTTTTTCTCAGGATAGTGGAGTCAAGGGGATCTGCCAATATCCCTTCGTCAAATCCAGTGTCGAATAAAAGCGAGCCGTGCTGAGTCGATCGAGCAACTCATCAATACGAGGCATTGGGTATGCGTCGAATTTAGACACCACGTTGACTTTTCTATAGTCCACACAAACCAGACCGACCCGTCGGCCTTGGGTACCAAGACCACCGGGCTGCTCCAGTCACTGTGGGACTCCTCGACGATGCCCATTTCAAGCATGGTCTCAAGTTCTTCCCGAACCACCTTTTTTTGTGTTCGGGTAGTCTGTAAGGGCGGCTACGCACTACTACCCCCGGGGGTGTCTCTATGTGGTGCTCTATGAGGTTAGTGCGACCGGGCAGGGGCGAGAACACATCCGAAAACTCGGTCTGCAACTGGGCGACCTCCATGAGTTGGGTCAGGGAGAGGTGGTCTCCACAGGGGACCGGAGAGGTACGTGATGCCAATGCCCCTTTTTGAACCTCCAGCCCCAGCTCCGCCTTCTCCGGGAACCACCGACACCAACGCCACGGGGACCTCCTCATTCCAGAGTTTAAGCAGATTGAGGTGGTAAATCTGTAGCGCCCCACTCCTGTCCGTTCACCTCACCTCATAGTCGATGTCCCCGACTCGCCGTGTGACCTCAAAGGGTCCTTGTCACTTGGTGATCAATTTGGAGCTCGACATGGGCAACAGTATGAGTACCTTATCTCCCGGTGTGAACTCCCTAAGGCGCGTACCCTTGTTGTACAGGCGGGCGAGGGTGTGGAGTTTTGCGCGCAGGTCCATAACGTATTGAATTTCATTTTTGCTTTGTGAAGGTCCCTCCTCCCAATTTTCCTGCAGCACATCTAGAATGCCGCGCGGCTTACGCCCATATAATAATTCGAATGGGGAGAACCCCGTGGAGGCTTGGGGGACCTCTCGCACTGAAAACAGCAAGGGCTCGAGCCACTTATCCCAATTACATGCGTCCTCACTTATGAATTTTTTAATTATATTAAGTGTGCAATTGAACCATTACACTAAACTGTCCGTTTGTGGGTGATACATGCTGGTGCAGATCGGCTTAATCCCCAATAACCCATACAGTTCGCGCAGTGTCCGTGATATAAACATGGTGCCTTGATCAGTCAGAATCTCTTTCGGGATTCCAACTCGGGAGATAACGTGGAAGAGCGCCTCCGCAATACTGTGGAGGCACTGCTTCCGCGTATCGCGTTGCATAGTCCACCAGAACTAATATAAGGCTTGTGCTGACCGATCTAATGGCCCGATGAGATCCATCCCAACGCTTTCAAACGGGGTCTCGATTAATGGAAGAGGGCGCAAAGGCGCTTTTGGAATGGCCGCTGGATTCACTAACTGGCATTCGCGGCATGCCGTACACCACCTACGGACATCGCCGCGAATCCCCGGCCAATAGAATTGGGCCATTATTCGGGCTAGCGTCTTATCCTGCCCTAGGTGTCCAGCCATGGGATTAAAGTGAGCCGCTTGGAATACCAATTCCCAGCGGCTCTTTGGAATTAAAAGCTGCGTGACTCGCTCTTTAGTTTGAGTGTCCTGCGTCACTCGGTATAACCTATCCTTCATAATCGCGAAGTAGGGGAAGGACGGGGTGGCGTTCGGCTGGAGCGTTTGACCATCAATTACTCTCACTTGGTCAAACGCATGTCGCAGAGTCTCGTCTCGCGACTGCTCTAATGGGAAATCTGCGAGGGATTCCCCAATAGAGAGAGGAGGGGCCGGCGGCTCCTCACTCTGACGCGGAGATGACGTAGACGGCTCTGTGATAGCTGCTCCCGCCAAAGCGACACCGGGACCTCCCCCTGTTAAATGGCAGGACCCACTCTCTACTAAGCGTGTCATTAAACCCCAAAATCCTGGCCAATCAGTCCCCAAAATTAAAGAGTGGGTAAGGCAAGGATTAACCGCCGCCTTCACTATAAATTTTTCCCCTCAGAAAAAAATGTGGACTGACACCAAAGGGTAGCTGTGAACGTCCCCATGCACACACAACACCTTCACCCCCTGTGCACCCCCCAATGCCTTGTGTTGAACCAGGCTTTGGTGAATTGAGGTCTGATTACAACCAGAATCCACCAACGCCTGATATGTATCCCCTTGGATACTCACCGGTATGCGATACGCTCCGGCCCGATCGAGGGCGGCTTCTGGCACGTTGGGGATCCGAACCACCGCGCCCACCTCCCTTGCCGTGCACTGCTGTTGGAGGTGGCCCGGTACCCCGCAGCGCCAGCAAACCGGCCCGGGCTTCCTCTCTACACCGGTGTTCTGGGGCTCACTCACCTGAGGGGGGGGAGAGACAGACACAGAAGGGCGAAACGGGAGGGCACCGCGGGTGAGGCGGGCCGGCTGGGGTGGTGCCGGCCCCCGCCTCCGCAGTGGGGGAATGGGGTGAGGACAGGACACAGAAGGAGGGGGAGAGAGAGAGAGAGAGAGAGAGAAGAGGAGAGAAGATAAGAGACTGTCTGCTGTCCTGCCGCCAGAACAGCCACCAAATGGTCCTCCGCCAGCTCGATGGCCTGATCCAGTGACGCCGGGCGGTGGCACTGGACCCACTCCACGGTTCCTGTGGGCAAGCGCACGATGAACTGCTCCAGCACCACCTGATCGACGATCTCCTTGGCGTCGCAGTTGTTGGCCCTCAGTCACCGCCAGCAGGCGTCCCGGAGTTGCTGGCCAAACGCGAATGGGTGGCCGACTTCCTCCAAGCGCAGAAGCACTGGCGCTGCTGTTTGGCGGTGCGCCCCATGCGCTGGAGGATGGCCCGGCGAAGGTCTGCATAGGCCAGCTGGCGGTCAGCGGGGAGCTGTAGCGCGGCCAGCTGTGCCTCCCCCGTTAGCAGGGGGAGGAGGCGCGCCGCGCGCTGATCCATCGGCCACCCTGAGGTCTCCGCGACTTGCTCAAAGAGCGTGATGAAAGCCTCAGGGTCATCCTGCGGGCCCATCTTTGTCAGGGTGAGGGGGGACGGGCCCGCGGTGGAAGCGTCGATTGTCCCCGCCGACGCGAGGAGGTGCCGGAATGCCTTTTGGTCCTCTTGCTGGGCCAACACCAGGGCCTCGAAGCGCTGCTCCTGCTCCTTACGGAGCGTGACGAGCGCCTGGTGCTGGCTTTGCTGGGCTGTGGCAAGGGCGTGGACCAGGTCGGCGAACGGGGAAGACTCCATGGGGCGGTTCAGTGTTCTGTGCTCCAGATCCCAGGTTTCAGCACCACTGTGTCAGTTCCTATGTATGGGCGTAGCACAGAAGACGGCAGGACAGAAATGAGTTCACAAAACTCTTTTTATTCAGCTTTTCAGCTTATTTAAACACTCTCACACACACGCACACATGTCAGCCGTCTGGTTCGAGAGAGAGCTCCTCTGCTCTCGTTCTCCCTCCTTAAGTAGGGCGCGGTCACTGGGAAGACACACAAACAGGTTAATTGCTCTCAGGTGTCGTGATTCTGCCACTTACCTTCCCTGACTCCGCCCTCCTGTCACAGACCGGTGCTTGACCATGCCCCTGCTGCCACAGATAGATAGATAGATAGATAGATAGATAGATAGATAGATAGATAGATAGATAGATAGATAGATACCCTTGATGCTTAAACTTCAGAAGTATTTGTGAATACTTATTTCTCTTAAGTCTAAGAAACTTATTATTTGGACAGACTATTATCTGGTATAACTATTATTATTTGGAAGCCATTATGCTTGTTGTGTGACAGACTGTATAAAGCAGAAGTGCATTTTTATACCCCCCCATGCCTATTGATTTCAGAGATTAGGACACACTATTGCACTCAGACACACAAAACAGCAATAAGTTTAGCTTCTCACTAACTAATGCACCAGCACTGTTACAGAAATGGTATGGCTTAAAGAGTAAAGGAAAACTGAGGGAGAGAGGAAGGACTTGGTCAGGAAGCACAAAATGGAGAATATGGTTGTGTGTGAATTCGGAAGTATGTTCTGTGTGTGGGCAGATGTGAGCTGACACTAGTGCTGAAGGCTCATCCTACGTGTGTGTCTGTATCAAGCCCACAGGGGACAGCCAAAGCATGTGAAGTCAGACACACCATAATACTCTACCACAGAAGTTAAAGAGCTAAAGAAGCATGCAACAAGTTCCCACCAGGGCTCATTTATTCATTATTTAGAACCGAGAGTGCAGTCAAATTCAATGGCTTTTGCATTTAAGGCCATTTATTTTCCAGTGATGGTACGCTGTTGAGTATTTGCAGCATCAGTAAATGGAGATTCTGCATGGCCAGGTATGGAATCAGCAACCCAGATTTACAGTGGTGCTTGTAAGTTTGTGAATCCTTTAGAATTTTCTATATTTCTGCATAAATATGACCTAAAACATAATCAGATTTTCACACAAGTTCTAAAAGTAGATAAAGGGAACCCAGTTAAACAAATGAGACAAAAATATTATACTTGGTTATTTATTTATTGAGGAAAATGATCCAATATTAAGGGGTGGCATGGTGGTGTAGTGGTTAGCGCTGTCGCCTCACAGCAAGAAGGTCCTGGGTTTGAGCCCCATGGCCAGCGAGGGCCTTTCTGTGTGGAGTTTGCATGTTCTCCCCGTGTCCACGTGGGTTTCCTCCGGGTGCTCCGGTTTCCCCCACAGTCCAAAGACATGCAGGTTAGGTTAACTGGTGACTCTAAATTGACCGTAGGTGTGAATGTGAGTGTGAATGATTGTCTGTGTCTATGTGTCAGCCCTGTGATGACCTGGCGACTTGTCCAGGGTGTACCCCGCCTTTCGCCCGTAGTCAGCTGGGATAGGCTCCAGCTTGCCTGCGACCCTGTAGAAGGATAAAGCGGCTAGAGATGATGAGATGAGATGATCCAATATTACATATCTGTGAGTGGCAAAAGTATGTGAACCTCTAGGATTAGCAGTTAATTTGAAGGTGAAATTAGAGTCAGGTGTTTTCAATCAATGGGATGACAATCAAATGTGAGTGGGTACCCTGTTTTATTTAAAGAACAGCGATCTATCAAAGTCTGATCTTCACAATACATGTTTGAGGAAGTGTATCATGGCACGAACAAAGGAGTTTTCTGAGGACCTCAGAAAAAGCGTTGTTGATGCTCATCAGGCTGGAAAAGGTTACAAAACCGTCTCTAAAGAGTTTGGACTCCACTGATCCACACTCAGACAGACTGTGTACAAATAGAGGAAATTCAAGACCATTGTTACCCTTCCCAGGAGTGGTCGACCAACAAAGATCACTCCAAGAGCAAGGCGTCTAATAGTCGGCGAGATCACAAAGGACCCCAGGGTAACTTCTCTCACATTGGCTAATATTAATGTTCATGAGTCCACCATCAGGAGAACACTGAACAACAGTGGTGTGTATGGCAGGGTTGCAAGGAGAAAGCCACTGCTCTCCAAAAGGAACATTGCTGCTTGTCTGCAGTTTGCTAAACATCACGTGGACAAGCCAGAAGGCTATTGGAAAAATGTTTTGTAGACAGATGAGACCAAAATAGAACTTTTTGGTTTAAATGAAAAGCGTTATGTTTGGAGAAAGAAAAACACTGCATTCCAGCATAAGAACCTTATGAAACATGGTGGTGGTAGTATCATGGTTTGGGCCTGTTTTGCTGCATCTGGGCCAGGATGGCTTGCCATCATTGATGGAACAATGAATTCTGAATTATACCAGCGAATTCTAAAGGAAAATGTCAGGATATCTGTGCATGAACTGAATCTCAACAGAAGATGGGTCATGCAGCAAGACAATGACCCTAAGCACACAAGTCGTTCTACCAAAGAATGGTTAAAGAAGAATAAAGTTAATGTTTTGGAATGGCCAAGTCAAAGTCCTGAACTTAATTCAATCAAAATGCTGTGGAAGGACCTGAAGCAAGCAGTTCATGTGAGGAAACCCATCAACATCCCAGAGTTGAAGCTGTTCTATATGGATGAATGGGCTAAAATTCCTCCAAGCCAGTGTGCTGGACTGATCAACAGTTACTGGAAAAGTTTAGTTGCAGTTATTGCTGCACAAGGGGGTCACACCAGATACTGAAAGCAAAGGTTCACATTCATTTGCCACTCACAAATATGTAATATTGGATCATTTTCCTCAATTAATAAATGACCAAGTATAATATTTTTGTCTCATTTGTTTAACTGGGTTCTCTTTATCTACTTTTAGGATTTGTGTGAAAATCTGATGATGTTTTAGGTCATATTTATGCAAAAATATAGAAAATTCTAAAGGGTTCAAAAACTTTCAAGCACCACTGTAGTCACGTGAAGTGGATTTTATTGTCATCTATGTACACATACATAGTGGGATGATGTATCTTTGCCATCACTGAATAAAAAGTGCAAAAAATGTGTGTCTGACATGCAAAATTATTATTATTATTATTATTATTATTATATTGGGGGCGGCATGGTGGTGTAGTGGTTAGTGCTGTCGCCTCACAGCAAGAAGATCCGGGTTTGAGCCCCGTGGCCAATGAGGGCCTTTCTGTGCGGAGTTTGCATGTTCTCCCCGTGTCCGCGTGGGTTTCCTCCGGTTTCCCCCACAGCCCAAAGACATGCAGGTTAGGTTAACTGGTGACTCTAAATTGACCGTAGGTGTGAATGTGAGTGTGAATGGTTGTCTGTGTCTATGTGTCAGCCCTGTGATGACCTGGCGACTTGTCCAGGGTGTACCCCACCTTTCGCCCATAGTCAGCTGGGATAGGCTCCAGCTTGCCTGCAACCCTGTAGGATAGGATAAAGCGGCTAGAGATAATGAGATGAGATTATTATATTGTACCACTTGGTCATGGTCAGCAGATCTGGAACCTATCCTAGGAACACCAGGTGCAAGGCATGAATATACCTTGGACAAAAGGTCAATCCATCACAGAATCTCACCTCTAGGTGCAGTTATATGTTCCAGCATGTTTTTTGGAATGTGACATAAAACCTGGCATCAGCCTGCAGGATAACAGGGAATGCATGAAACTCTACACAGACAACAACTGAAGGTCAGGATCAAATCTCAGACTTGATGCTTTTCGGCACCAACGTTACCTGCTAAATTACTGTGCCAACTCAAGGGTCAACTCCAAAGATTGGATCTGTTGAATGTCTCCATGGTGGTGCCAGTGATGTGCACGTGTTTCTGAAGTAAACAATTGTTTTTGTTTCTTTTCTTCTCATGGAAGTCCCCATAAATTGTTTGAGAGCCACATTTTAATTATGTACAGTATTTCCTTTTGAAACATTGTCAGAGTGCTGGGGTGTTGAAGTGCTTCACTGATTTAGACAACAGCCAATAAGGTTTGGGATATGCCACACCCTGTCGCATCTTCACAAAATTTCCAGTATCTCAGCAACTAACTAAATGTGGGGAGCAATGAAGACTTAGATGAAAGTTTTTTTTTTTTTTCAACTGTGCAGGATTTCTCATAACTTTCATCCACACTTGTTTAGATGAAGAAATGTACGGTAGTGTGGTTTTGGAGCTATGGCATACATGTTTGAACCAAGGTCTACTGTCAGCTGTGTCTCAATATTTTTTTCCCCTCAACCAAGGGATAGTTGGAAAAAGGAAGATCCATAGGTTAAAACATGGTCTGGGACTAAATAATTGCAAAATCCTGTTGATGAGGTTAGTACAGTATGAAAACAAAATACACTGTTAAGAAATAGAAGAAGTAAACAAAATCCACTGTTGTGGGGCTTCTGGATTCTGTTCGGTGTTGCTGGAGGTTGCTGGAGATGCTTTTGATCATAGTTCTCAGTCTGAGTTCTCAGTGTTAGGAAGCATATAATCAAGTTGCAGGGTGTTCAGGTCTTAGCTTTTGTCTCAGTTTTTGTGGGAGGGTTGTGTTGGATGCTAAAGTAAAATCAAAGAAGAGCAATCTCACTTAAATTGCCTTTTTGCCCAGGTTGAGGCCTAGTGGTCTTGGATATGACCTTAGACCTGCTGTTGTACTCAGAAAACTACAGGGGATCCAAAGAAATGGAGAGTTTCATCTCTATGTACTTCATGACTAGTCTCTTAAAGAACTTCACGATGATGGAGGTGAGCGCTATGGGCAAGTAGTCATTGAAACAGGACCATGGTTGACTTTTTTTTGGCACTGACATGGTGGCGATGATCTTGAAACATGCAGGGAGAAGTAATAAATTCAGTCAGATGTTAAAGTTGACTATAAGGTTATCTGTGAGCTGATCAGCGCATCCCCTGAGAACATAAGGAGGTACATTATGGTGTGTCCAATAGCCTTTCATGACCCTACATCATATGTGGACAAGTAGAGTATCTAATCATTGGGAGGAAGAGAGGTCTCCTCATAGTCAGACTGTTATCTGCTTCAGGCTGTGAGTAGAAGTGATTCTCTGTATCTGAGAAGTAGGCATCACTGTCAGAGGCAGGTGGTGTTACTCTCTACTCCTTGATAACCTGAATTTCCTGTTACATAAAAGTCTCTAGTGTTCAAGAAATGGATATATTGTGAATATATGTTTTTTATTCATAGATCTCTTTCACATCTTTGATGACCTTGGACTGGTCATTTTTTTATTTAGCACAAATAAAGATATACTGTACAGAACATGATATTATATACGTATCATATAATCACGTGAATATTAAAAAATGTGCTTTTTAAATGTGCTTTAAAGCAGGGGTATTCAATTAAAAGTCACCGAGGTCCAGTTATTAAATTTTGTCCAAGTAGAAGGTCCGAACCGAAGTCCAGCTTGTGTCTTATAGCCTTCCCCTATGTCCACATTTTCATATGGTTTCAACAATATTTATTATTCATTTCCAATGCAGGAAATGAACTGAGTGCACAACTAACTCTCTTTTACCATAAATAAAAGTAGTCCCAGGAAAATAAATTCAAGGCCTTTATTTCAGATTAAAGAAAACAGAAACCTCAGAATAAAATAAAGTGCAAACAGAGTGGAATAATTCCTTTTTCTTTTAAATTAAAGTGGTCCCAACCTGAAGAATTGAAGGCCTACACTTCAAGTAAAAAAGTCAACTCAGAAAACATTAACTAAAAAGTGCAAACAGAGCATTGACTTCACATTTTCTCTTCTTTGTTCTTAAAATAAGGAGGTCCCAGCCTAAAAAAATGAGGGCCTACTTTTCAAGAAAAAAAAGTCCACATCTTCAGAAAACAAGTGGCTTTTTTTAACAGAACATTTTTCTTTGAACTTTTCTCTTTTAATTCTTCTTTTACTTTTCTTAATGAGAAAAATGGGCATGTGGCTGACCTGCCAGTAATTTAAATCTTGGTTGGAGTGCCATTCTCATGCAGATATGTAGGTGTTCATTGTTGAGCCTAGAACGGTACTTAGTTTTGACAATGTTCATAGTGGAAAAAGCTGACTCACAGCTGTAAGTCGATCCAAACATAGTCAAGGTGTGCAGTGCTCCTTTGGTTAGACCAGGGAACACACTCCAATGTGTTTATGTTGCCCCAAAATCAACGCTACTTTTAAGGAACATTCGTTTGCACGTTGCTGGGCTGTAAGCGTGTGTGTGTGTGTGTGTGATGAGTCGGGTAGACCTGTCATACTGTGCTTGCAGTTGGGTTATTTTGCGGCCCTCAGCTCGGACTTCAGGGGATAACTTTGCTCAAAAGAGCTGTGCTTCGTTTCGTAGTGGCGCTTCACGTTGCCGCTTTTAATTAATGCCACGTTTTCGGAGCATATGAGGCACACTGGTTTTGAACTGCTCGCCGGAAGAATGAACATATATTTCTCCGTCCATTCATCTTTAAAACAACGATTTTCCTTGTCTACTTTCCGCCGCCTTTTGGAGCAAGCCATGTTGTCTCTGAACTTAACTCTCTTCCTCTCTGCTTGTTGCTCTGCTGTGGCGCGCTGGGTAAACTAACGATTTTATTGGCTCAACTGAGTGAAGCTGTTGTCGTATTAACTGGAGTAGCAGCGCCCGCTGTCAATAGCCACGACCGTCCAAAATAATGCTTCATGAAAATTACTTAATCTCGTGAATTTACCATTGGTCACGGGTCCGGACAGAACCATCACTGGGTCCGGATCCGGACCGAGGTCCGCCATTTGGTGATGCCTGCTTTAAAGGAACATTCCGTTTAAAAACATTTATTAATGTATTATGGAAATGATGTTTCAACATTCAAGAATAATAATTTGTTATTTGTGCCATTTAGGGGCGGCACGGTGGTGTAGTGGTTAGCGTTATCACCTCATAGCAAGAAGGTCCGGGTTCGAGCCCCATGGCCAGCGAGGGCCTTTCTGTGCGGAGTTTGCATGTTCTCCCCGTGTCCGCGTGGGTTTCCACCGGGTGCTCCGGTTTCCCCCACAGTCCAAAGACATGCAGGTTACCGGTAGGTTAACTGGTGACTCTAAATTGACCATAGGTGTGAATGTGAGTGTGAATGGTTGTCTGTGTCAGCCCTGTGATGACCTGGCGACTTGTCCAGGATGAACCCCGCCTTTCACCCGTAGTCAGCTGGGATAGGCTCCAGCTTGCCTGCGACCCTGTAGAACAGGATAAAGCAGCTAGAGATAATGAGATGAGAATGAGATGAGATTTGTGCCATTTATTATAGGGTGACCAGATTTCCCTAGTCTGAAACCGGGACACTTTCGCTACGTTCACACTGCAAGGCTTAATGCTCAATTCCGATTTTTTTGTGAAATCCGATTTTTTTGTGATGTCGTTCACATTAACAAATATATGCGACTTGTATGTGATCCTCAGTATGAACGAAAAGCGACCTAAAAGTGTTCCGCATGCGCATTGCAGGATACGACGATGTCACACGCAGTGAGCATGGCCAGTGTTTACGGAAGTAACCTAAAGTTTCCTGTGTATGACAGTAGCCAGTATGGAGTACCTGGCGATGATGCAGTTGTTGTTGCGACGGAGCCAGAACATGCACAATAGCCTGATGTTAAGGAGGAGATTGAGAAGGAAGAGGGCAAGGGTTTTGGCTCAGGCATTCTGCAGGGTAGTGACTGCAACCTCCGTTCAAAGGAACGTGTCATGCGCCATGTTTTTGTAACTTTTTTTGAGAGACCCGCCGCCTACTTCAGCGCAGAATAGTGAGTGATGTTTGTGGCTTGTTGATGACGTGTAAGTTGGATGAATGCGACCTGGCGGTTCATGTCCGCATGGGTTTCCTCCGGGTGCTCCGGTTTCCCCCACAGTCCAAAGACATGCAGGTTAGGTTAACTGGTGACTCTAAATTGACCGTAGGTGTGAGTGTGAATGGTTGTCTGTGTCTATGTGTCAGCCCTGTGATGACCTGGCAACTTGTCCAGGGTGTGCCCTGCCTTTCACCCGTAGTCAGCTGGGATAGGCTCCAGCTTGCCTGCGACCCTGTAGAACAGGATAAAGCAGCTAGAGATAATGAGATGAGATGAGATGAAGTTCTTCAACTGTGCAAAAATACAGAGCTCAAGACATTTAAGGCATTTAAGACACATAAGACACAAATGTACACAACCGTGCAAGACTATACAGTTCAGGAAAAATAATAATAAATATAATTTAGAAACACTCTCAGCAACTGCCTCTAGAAATAAAATTTTAAAATGACTTGTGTTATAGGTAAATTAAGTAAAACAACCCAGTTTTGCTTCAGACAACATGCAGCACTAAGATGATTTGGCTCTGAAAAGAAATTGACTTGAATGCATTCCAGCATGTTTAGAGATTAGTGGGATCATTTCTATATGCATCTCCCTTTTAGATGGTAATAATCCAAGATGTTCTTTTGACGCCTTTTTAGTGATTTAGTGTTTTGTGTGAAACAGGATGTTATTTTCTTCCTCCTTGGGCTTCACACCCAAATGCTGTAAAATCTAGATAGAAGACTTTGAAATTTAATTTCTTTGAACACAAATAGAACATAGTCTTGTAGCATGTTAAATGTGGCCGAGTTTCATTTGAGTGTAAAATAACTGATTGGTTCTGGACTTTCACATTGCTATCTACATATATAATCACTGAAATACATCTTTCATCTGTTTGAAGGTTTAAAACAATTTGTGACTTGTTTTGCTTACCATTTATCCTTTTTAAATGCCTAAAAAGAAACATTTGGATTAGCATCTAAGCCATGATAATATCATCAAATGCAACAATAATAATTGATAACTGGTAGACATAAAATACATGTAACTAAAATAAATAAATAAATAAATAAAAAGTCATATAATTCATACATATATAATGTATGTTCAACAATGACATATAAGAGGAGCATGTTAAAATATTACTTAATTCCCATGAGTCACAAAATGTTTTAAGGATTTAAGCAGCTGTGTACCTCACACATTTTAAGGATTTCATCTCAACATCACACAGTCTCCTCATTCTTCATTCCTAAAAATTTGCCTTTTACCTGGTGCTAAGGGTTTGAAGCTCATGTGTTTATATGCTGTATTAAAGAAATAGAATATCTGTTGTAAACTTTGCTACTCATGTGGTAACCTGCAGGACTAATTCAACCATCGTCCATCCCTTGAATCCTAATCTACTTTTTGACCAACTCCAGTGTATGTACTGTATGTATGTGTGTGTAACAGTGTCTCCACAAATTGTTTGGTCAGTCAGGCTATTATCTGCTCAGCACAGCTGCAAGTTTGTTCTGAGCAGAATCATCATTCTCTCTCGGCTGCTCATCTCTATGTTCCTGCTCCATCGGCGTATTTCTGAGTAGTGGAAAAATAGTGTTGATTGGACCCTTTCATGGTGATACTATATGGTGAATTTGGCAGAAGATGAGTTTGTTCTAGAGGATATGAACAGATTGTTGGTGGTGCCATGCACTCTACCCACAGAAGTCTCTTAGCAGAATAAGATACTGCAGACTGTAAAAGAAACGTTTCTGTTCAAAGCTGCCCTTTGTCTTTGTTACAAGCTGAAGGTTTTATGAAAACTTCCATTATTAGAACTTACGGAGTTAACAAATATGGCTGAGGTTTTGTGTGTTACTTTATCAGAATTGAATGTTTCCTATCTCTCTCTCTCTCTCTGTCTCTGTGTGTGTGTTTTACTCTGGTGATCTTGCTCCTGTTTGAGTAGTGAAAAAAGTAAGCTATATTTAAGCTGGCATCATTTGTTTTTCTGCTGCTAACATAGTAGTAATGTTAAGACAAGATGCCATTGGTAAACTTATTTCATGCCTTTTGCATGGCAGACATGTTTAGCATCTTGCTTGTGTTATAAATAAATACAAACTCTGGAAGCGTTTTGGTGTCCATCTGGGAAAAAAAATTAAACATAGCATGTCAAGGTTTGTCATTCCATTAAAAACAAGTCACAGATGACACTGTAAGATTGTTTGTTTGCTGTGACTATGGTGTTTAAAGGCGTCACGCAGTGGCGATAAAAGTCGCATTATTCTGCACCAGAATGCTTTCGAGATTCGAAATAAATTGACTGTCGATTTTTCAAAAGCTTCCCACGGTTGTAATTGGTCCTTATTTGGTCATGCCCATCACTTGAAATTTCCCGCGTTCGCAGCGCCCCCTCTCGGTCAATGGAACAGCTGCGTGACATCATACCAGTAACCACTCGGTGCAGTTGCAATGGCGGACACACCAGAAAATAGGAGCGATGCTGAGGAAATTAGCTTTGATTTTACCGATACAGAAGAAGAAAATGGCCCACAAGTAGAGATTTTGACAGCTGAATGTCCTGGTGGTATCCAGCCTTACAGATTTGAACCTGAGCGCTCATCTTCAGAAGAAAATGAGGACAGTTCTGACGACGACAGAAACGAAGACGAGAATGAAGAAGACCGGCGACTTGAAGACTTGTTTTGGTTGGTTTCTCTGACTAAATCACTACTTGTGTGTATTTTTAAAGACCATTTTCATGTGAATTAGAATGCTGTGTGATTAATCTATGATTATGTGTAATACTGATAGCTGTAGGAGGTGAAAGTATAGCTAGAAAGATTGAATTCTAGCAACTTGACAGCTTGTGATCTCGCGAAATGCAGTGGGCCTTCTGATACAGTAGACCCCTTGATATTCCAGTTTTCATCATTTTCCTTTTATTGCGGTTGATTTTAACTTGATATTCAGTATGTTATAGGCTGGGAGTATTGAGCTTTGTATTGTATTGTTTAGTAAACGTACAATCGTCAGTAATAAGTGATAATTATTAGTTAAAGGCAGCTCTGTGGCATAAATCACTGTAAAATTTGGACACAAGTCCAAATTTGGCCTTTTGGTTTCTATCCTATAGATCTATTTTGCTCTCCCATGATGATCTTTTTAATTTACTGTCCAACCTGCTCTGGTCCGACAAACAAATCGTCTCCATGCTTCTTGAACTGTCTTGTCAGTGGGAAATTCGTGTAAGGCAATTCCTGGCTGGGGCTTGTTGTTACAGCCAAACACAATACACCGATTAGGCATTTTGTATCACAGAATATTAATACATCATTTCATAGTGTTTTGAGTGTTCAAAACTATCCACAAACTGAATAAATCCACAAAATCCGCAATGTAAACAACTCTGGTAAATGCACGCTATAGAGAAAACATGGCGACAGGCCAGCATCACCCAAGGGAGGTTACTGGTATGACGTCACACATAAGTTGACCTAGTTAACGGCTGGCTGCCTAAATTTGGCTGCGCGCGTCAACTTTAAATGCTTGTAGCGGGTGCATCGTGACACTGAGATCACGGGAAACTGAGGGGCTTGAATAACCCACCAAACCCGACATTTTGACACATGATATAGCCTGATTGCTGAAATTACCGCACGACGCCTTTAATGAATGTTTGAAACAGCTGCAATATGAACAATTCATTTTTGGAATTGCAGTGAGATTCTTCATGAGGATATGTCACTACACGCTTCTTATTTGGCTAAATTTATTTAGTTTTTAGTGATCAAGTGAATATTAATGGGTAAAGTCAGTCTCTGGCATAAGTAATACTTCAATTACATATAAAAATAAAAGGTTTGTGATAGGCTTATATGATTTCCTGGCTGGGAATAGAAAAAAAATGTGAAATATAGAAGGGAAGATGTCCATCCTCTTACCAATACAGCATGAGGTTCCATTTTGCATACATGTCAACCTTTGGTCAATCAAACCTGTATAACCAACCTCCAAAATCCGTATTTCCCTTATAAAATCTGTATAAGATGCAAATTAAAATAATTTACCTAAAATTTGAATGATAATTAACAATGATATATCCAAGTTACTTTTTATTCAATATTAATAACAACCTTCAGAATGAATACAAAGCTCCAATGTTCGACAAAAACACAAAGTGTCACTCTAATGTTCTGAATTGTACTCCATGGCAGCTTTTTTTAGCACTCTGCACCAATACCTCACTAGGCTGCATGTCACAGCAAGTGTCTGTGTTGATCTTGCCAGAGTGCCCATTCAGAATCTTTTCAGTCACTAGTGAAAGTCGCTCAGGTGGAAATACGCGTTTCAAACAAAATACTTCCCGGTTGGCGGGATTCTCGCAATGCGGTGTGCGCATGATCAGAAGTGGAACAAAGTCTCGCTACCACAAGATAACGCGCGATTTCATAAGACTCTTTACAGGCTGTTTGTTCTTTCTGTGATGTACAGTACGTTTGTAAATGTTATGCGCTCTTTTATCATCGTGGGAATTGATTATAGCTCTAAATAAATATTGACTTTTTTTAAAGAATCCGTATAACTTTATTTGTACGCCTGTATACTACATTTATTGAATCAAATCCGTATAAAATACGGACATTCCGTATAGGTTGACATGTATGATTTTGGGAATCATATTTTGAACGCTGTTAATCCAAATTTTGATCACCCTTTAGAATACATTACAGAAAATGGCTGTCTGCTTGAAATATCATCCTCTTGTCTTCAGTAAGTGCTTTATCAAGGTCAGAGTCATGGTGGATTCAGAGCCTATACTAGGATACATGGTATGTAATGCCAGTCCATCACAAGATACCATGTACGTACACACACACGCACACACACATATATATATTCCTTTTCACCAAGGGGAAAATTAGCAAAGCTAATCAATCAATCTACTGATATGTTCTGGGAGAGTAAAGAAAGCTAGAGATCCTGGAGGCCAACCATATCACACAATCAGGATTGAACTAGGGACCTGGGAGCTGTAAGGCAGCAATGCTTTCTACTGCTACTCACTGACTGGAATAATCTTTAACAAATTAAAAAAAAATTCATTGTCTTATTTTCAATAATTATCATATATTATGGATTATAGTGCAGACTCTCTTCAGATTATTTGCATCTGCTCTTAAAAATTTGTAGCATGACATTATGATTGATAGCCTGAGTGTTTTTATATAGTTAAAGTAGTTCTAGAATTTGAAAATCGCCTTTGCATGTAACGATGAATACTAATATTTGTAGTATATTACAAAAAAAATCACTAAAAAATTTTATCCGTTATGATTTTATAGAGGATTTTCTGCGATAGCCCACGAGCAAAACATCGCGCCGTGATCACGTGACTGATGACGTAGTAAATTGACAAGCTAGACAGCTCACTGCCTGTACATACTGTGACTGTGAGTGACAATTCGCAGATCTACGGATTATTTCCACTGTATACGATGGTAAAAAAGTGTGTAGTGAAAGTTCATTATGTCTACCTATTGAAACTATTCTTTAAATTCGTTTCTTAAGACAAGGATTTTTTTAAGATGTTACCTTGACAGTTTCGGCGATAAACTTCCGCCTTCTTCAAAACAGTCACCAGATGTCGAGTGGTGACGTGCCTTATCAGCTGATGTTACTCTAAGGAGGCGTGAACGTCCCGCCCAATTTGACAGGTAGTTCACGCCTCCTGCTGTACCTGACAGCAGGAGGCGTGAACTACCTGTCAAATTGGGCGGGACGTTCACGCCTCCTTAGAGTAACATCAGCTGATAAGGCACGTCACCACTCGACATCTGGTGACTGTTTTGAAGAAGGCGGAAGTTTATCGCCGAAACTGTCAAGGCACACACGGACTGGCCATCGGGAGTAGCGGGAGTTTTCCCGGTGGGCCGGTGGTTCAGTGTGGGCCGGTGGAGGGAAAAAAAAAAAAAACAGTTGCGCGCTGGCCTTTAATATGATAAGCAATGTTAACAGTTTCTTTAAGAAACTGTTAACATTGCTTATTACAGTTGCGCGCTGGCCTTTAATATGATAAGCAATGTTAACAGTTTCTTTAAGAAACTGTTAACATTGCTTATTACAGTTGACATTGCTTATTACAGTTGCGTGCTGGCCTTTAATATGATAAGCAATGTTAACAGTTTCTTTAAGAAACTGTTAACATTGCTTATTACAGTTGACATTGCTTATTACAGTTGCGCGCTGGCCTTTAATATGATAAGCAATGTTAACAGTTTCTTAAAGAAACTGTTAACATTGCTTACCATATTAAAGGCCAGCGCGCAACTGCTTTTTTTTTTTTTTCTCCGCCGGCCCACACTGAACCACCGGCCCACCGGGAAAACTCCCGCTGGCCAGGTAACATCTTAAAAAATCCTTGTCTTAAGAAACAAATTTAAAGAATGGTAAAAAAGTGTGTCGCATACAGCTGTTCTAAAACCAACAAAGACGGAGTATCTCTGCATCAGTTCCCTGATCCTGATAAGAATAATGGATACGATCTCGCTGAGTGGAACCGGCAAGTAAAGCGGACGAGGGCAGACTGGTGCTAGTTGAAGGCTAGTGCGCATATTTATGCTGGTGAGTGTAAAGGGAAAAGTGGTTTTTATAGTCCATGGGAGAATCTTGAGGCACGCTTTGAACGAGCTTCCCGAACCTTTAGGACAATTAAAGGGTTCTTTAACTAAACAAGAACTAGAAGATCCCTGGACGAGTTCCTGCTTTGCACTTCTACGATACAGCCGTGACTGTCCCCATTCAGGCCCGCATTTTTCTTCTCCCCAAGCTCCGAACGCACACAAAGCAGACTTTGACAGCTGCAGTCATTTCCATGTTGTTGGAAAGGCCGCTTGAACGCCATCGGTTCGCCCCAAATATACTGCCGATCACGACGCACATTTCGGCCCAGACCTCTGATTTAGTTGAAAAAAATGTTGTGCATCGACTCACCTCGACTGGAACACGATTCACTTTCGTCTTCAGACGCAATTTCGTCTGAATAATCGCTGTCTGATTCACTCATTTCGCTTGTGTTTATACTGGATGCTGCCATCCTGGTCAATTTACTACGTCATCAGTCACGTGACTCCCGACTGGGATTTCCAGGAAATGCTTCCCAAAAGCTCGGTTTTGTCGCTCAAATACACCCCTTTGATGGGGAAATTTTTTATTTTTAATTTGCATACATTGAATATATACCCTTATACTACATTTTCATCAATAGTGGGTTCTAAAATTCTAGAACTACTTTAAGTGTTTTAATATACTTAACACTATTTGGAGAAAAAAAACCCCACTAATTTAGGACTAATCTGCTTGACAATATCATTCAAATGTGCTAATTAATGAAAAAGTATTCAACTATAAAACAGATTTTTTTAAAAATCAAAGAAAAAAGACATTGCAGAAGTTTCTATATAGCTACATCATAAAATATTTTTAAGACATATTTTGCCCACAAAGTCTGTTTTGTCAGTTGTTATTGATGCAGTTCCTTACAGTTTACCTCTAAATGCAGAGAAACAGAAGAAACACAATCAATTTCACAACACAAGGGGGAAAAGTAAGGAAAAATGATCACAGAATTCAGGTTATGTTGGTTTAAAATAATATTACAGATGTCAGAAGGGAGTGTCATGGGAATTTTAATTAGCACTGAGCACTGAAAAGATTGGGAACATTGGATTGTAAAGAGTGATCTGTGTAGGCAATGTACAGCAAATGTTGCGTATTAACCAAAATAAAACTTATATGACTGTTGGATGTATTGTACAATATTGTGTATGAACCCTGAGCTTCAGGATGTGGTCATGTTCTGAATGATGAACAATCAGTGATGGTCGAGAGACAGACAGTTTTGTTCCTCTGTTACTCAAAGATGAGGGAATCTGTTGAGAAAGGTTTTATGGTTGGGAGTCTGGATACTACAGGGGGGAAAAAACAGAGTGAGAAATAAATCTGACTTTTATTCTAAACAGAAAAAAAAGATTAAAAACGGATCAGTCAAAAAAATTCAAATATGCAATATATGAGTGGATTACAGTGCAGTTTTCTGGTACACAGTTTACACTTTTAATACATCCATAGACAGTTTTAAATAAGATTTTATTTCAGCCTTCACAATGTTCTATATTTTTTCCTACAATTTGGTACAGAATAAACAGAGCTTTAGAGATACAAAATACTTGAAAGCACCAAGAAGAAGAAGAGAGATTTAGGATGGGTCAGCAGATACACATGCCAAGGGCAGTTGAGACACTTTTGTCTTAATCTCGTGAACTTTTAAATAGTCAAGTCACATCAGTTTATTTGTATAGTGCTTTTAACAACAGACATTGTCATAAAGCAGTTTTACAGAATAAAGACTTTAAATATCTGAAGTAATTTTATCCCTAAAAAAATTTATCCCTGATAAGCAAGCCTGTGGTGACAGTGGCAAGGAAAAGCTCCTTTAGACAACATAAGGAAGAAACCTTGAGAGGAACCAGACTCAAAAGGGAACCCGTCTTCGTATGGGTGACAACAGATAACGTGATTATAAATAACTTGCTTGTATAACAGTGTCCTGTATAGTCACAAAGTACAATTGTGTGACTGGGAAATTCAATATAGTTTACGCAGGAAGTCTATTTTGTTCAAATTATCAACTGTTCATTGATATAGACTTGAATGCAAAACTGTTCATGACAACTCTAGTCCTAAAGTGATAATGGCAATTGTAGTCCTCAGCCATCATAGCAAAACTGCAAGTGTCCAGTGCCATTTTCTAAGTGTATCTTTTGACTGTCCATATGGGGTCATCCTCCACAGGAGTGATGTGACAAGAGTTCAGCCAGAAGTAGGGCATCAGGATGGATCAGGCAGGTCCAAAGAGCAGTAAAGGCCACCATTACTGGTGTCTCAGGATCAACATGTAACTTGACAGAGAGAGACAGACAGAGGGAGAGACAGAGAAACAATGATGGGAGGAGACAGAGAAAACACAGGTTGTTACGTTTGCCCATTGTCACCTAATGGTTAAGAACAGTAAACATTGTGCGCTGAGTGCAAGTAGGGATTCCAGCAAGACTAATAATGACAGTATAACTAAAAGGGAGACCCATAACGTAAAACAGACATGAGGGAGCCCTGGGACATAAAGAGACCAGCTACCACCATCGAAAAACCTGAGTGAACGTGTGTGTGTGTGGGGGGGAGCATCCAAACATTCCAGTTAGCCAAAACCCTCTATGCCCAAGGACCCTCCAGATCTATTCCTTTACCTAATAAAAAGCTATTAACAAAAGGCTTGACTAAAGAGATGTTTTCAGCCTAGACTTAAAAACTGATTCTCTGACCTGAACACTACCTGGAATGCTGTTACATATCTGTGGGGGTTACTGGGGAGCAACTGTAGCAAAAAATGTTGTAAAAGTTAATACTGGCGAAAACAGAAAGGTGTCAGCATTAACTTTTTTCAGCAGTTTGGGCTATAGTAGCTCTTCTGGGGGATTGAACTATATGGGCTAGCCTTCATGCTCCATGCAAATCAATGAGCCTTCGACACCCATGACCCTGTCGCCGGTTCACTGGTTGTCTTTCCTTGGCCCACTTTTGGTAGGTACTAACCACTGCATGCTGGGAACACCCCGCAATATGCGCCATTTTGGAGATACTCAGACCCAATCATATAACCATCACAATTTGGCCCTTGTCAAAGTTGCTCAAATCCTTATGCTTCCCTGCTTCCAACACATCAAAAACTGACTCTATTTTTTGCTGCCTAAAATATCCCATCCCTTGACAGGTGCCACTGTAATGAGATAGTCAATGTTATTCATTTCACATGTGAGTGTTTTTAATGTTATGGCTGATCAGATCAGTATCTGTGTATGTAATAAATTGTGTGTGTGTGTGTGTGTGTGTGTGTGTGTGTGTGTATGCAAATATGCATTATGTAAATTCCATAGAACCACTGTGGCAGTGGGGGCGTGGCCAAGCATCGGTCTGTGAATGGAGGGTGGAGTCAGGGAAGGTAAGTGGTGGAATCATTGCACCTGATGGGAATTAACCTGTGTTTGTGTGTCTTCCCCAGTGACCACACCCTTTAAAAGGAGAGGAGAGCAGAGAAAGGGGGCTCTCTCCCCAACCAGAACACTTGTGTGTGTGCGTGCGCACGCGCGTGCCTGGGAACTGGAGAAAGGCTGAAAAGCTAAAAAATAAAAAGTTTGTTGAGAACTCAGTTCTGGCCTGCCCTGTTTCTGTGCTCCACCCACCTGGTCGAATACTACAACCACATATTTACATTATTGACATATTGATAATATATATTTATATTATATATTTAAGTTCTTGTAATTTATATAGTACTGTACCAAAACATATCTAAAGAGTAATGGTATTTCATCACAAATTGTGGCATAGTCAATGTATAAATGCCCCATCATGCATTGTGTCTCACAATGGTATGAAATAGGAGGCCCAGGTTATAGTGCTTGATATTTAAACTATTGCAAAAAAGTAGGTCAGGAATTTCAAAAGTGCAGATTACCATTTCTAAACGCAGTCCCATTAATCAAGGTTTCCCTGTTACGTCCCACAAGAGAAAACAATGAAAAAAATCTCATCTCATTATCTCTAGCCGCTTTATCCTGTTCTACAGGGTCGCAGGCAAGCTGAAGCCTATCCCAGCTGACTACGGGCGAGAGGCGGGGTACAGCCTGGACAAGTCGCCAGGTCATCATAGGGCTGACACATAGACACAGACAACCATTCACACTCACATTCACACCTACGGTCAATTTAGAGTCACCAGTTAACCTAACCTGCATGTCTTTGGACTATGGGGGAAACCGGAGCACCCGGAGGAAACCCACGCGGACACGGGGAGAACATGCAAACTCCGCACAGAAAGGCCCTCACTGGCCACAGGGCTCGAACCCTGACCTTCTTGCTGTGAGGCGACAGCGCTAACCACTACACCACCGTGCCGCCCTAATGAAAAAATGTTACCAGTAAATTAATCTATTAATCAAATGCCACGTGAGCACATGAAGTATCTGTACTAGTGAATATCTAATGCTTAATTTCATTTTACTGTGTTGGAAGTAACAAGGGGTGTGTGTGTGTGTGTGTGTGTGTGTGTGTGTGTGTGTGTGAGACACCATCCTATATAGATGTGCCCACAAGAATAGGAAGATCTGAGAGATTGAGGAAAATGATCCAATATTACATACCTGTGAGTGACAAAAGTATGTGAACCTCTAGGATTAGCAGTTAATTTGAAGGTGAAATTAGAGTCAGGTGTTTTCAATCAATGGACGACAATCAGGTGTGAGTGGGCACCCTGTTTTATTTAAAGAACAGGGATCTATCAAAGTCTGATCTTCACAACACGTTTGAGGAACTGTATCATGGCATGAACAAAGGAGATTTCTGAGGACCTCAGAAAAAAAAACCATTGTTGATGCTCATCAGGCTGGAAAAGGTTAAAAAAACATCTCTAAAGAGTTTGGACTCCACCAATCCACAGTCAAACAGATTGTGTACAAATGGAGGAAATTCAAGGCCATTGTTACCCTCCCCAGGAGTGGTCGACCAACAAAGATCATTCCAAGAGCAAGGTGTGTAATAGTCGGCGAGGTCACAAAGGACCCCAGGGTAACTTCTCAGCAACTGAAGGCCTCTCTCACACTGGCTAATGTTAATGTTCATGAGTCCACCTTCAGGAGAACACTGAACAACAATGGTGTGCATGGCAGTTTTGCAAGGAGAAAGCCACTGCTCTCCAAAAAGAACATTGCTGCTCATCTGCAGTTTGCTAAAGATCACGTGGACAAGCCAGAAGGCTATTGGAAAAATGTTTTTGGACAGATGAGACCAAAATAGAACGTTTTGGTTTAAATGAGAAGTGTTATGTTTGGAGAAAGGAAAACATTGTATTCCAGCAGAAGAACCTTATCCCATCTGTGAAACATAGTGGTGGTAGGATCATGGTTTGGGCCTGTTTTGCTGCATCTGGGCCAGGACGGCTTGCCATCATTGATGGAACAATGAATTCTGAATTATACCAGCAAATTCTAAAGGAAAATGTTAGGACATCTGTCCATGAACTGAATCTCAAGACAAGGTGGGTCATGCAGCCTATTGATTTCAGAGATTAGGACACACTATTGCACTCAGACACACAAAACAGCAATAAGTTTAGCTTCTCACTAACTAATGCACCAGCACTGTTACAGAAATGGTATGGCTTAAAGAGTAAAGGAAAACTGAGGGAGAGAGGAAGGACTTGGTCAGGAAGCACAAAATGGAGAATATGGTTGTGTGTGAATTCGGAAGTATGTTCTGTGTGTGGGCAGATGTGAGCTGACACTAGTGCTGAAGGCTCATCCTACGTGTGTGTCTGTATCAAGCCCACAGGGGACAGCCAAAGCATGTGAAGTCAGACACACCATAATACTCTACCACAGAAATTAAAGAGCTAAAGAAGCATGCAACAAGTTCCCACCAGGGCTCATTTATTCATTATTTAGAACCGAGAGTGCAGTCAAATTCAATGGCTTTTGAATTTAAGGCCATTTATTTTCCAGTGATGGTACGCTGTTGAGTATTTGCAGCATCAGTAAATGGAGATTCTGCATGGCCAGGTATGGAATCAGCAACCCAGATTTACAGTGGTGCTTGTAAGTTTGTGAATCCTTTAGAATTTTCTATATTTCTGCATAAATATGACCTAAAGCATAATCAGATTTTCACACAAGTTCTAAAAGTAGATAAAGGGAACCCAGTTAAACAAATGAGACAAAAATATTATACTTGGTTATTTATTTGTTGAGGAAAATGATCCAATATTAAGGGGCGGCATGGTGGTGTAGTGGTTAGCGCTGTCGCCTCACAGCAAGAAGGTCCTGGGTTTGAGCCCCATGGCCGGCGAGGGCCTTTCTGTGTGGAGTTTGCATGTTCTCCCCGTGTCCATGTGGGTTTCCGCCGGGTGCTCCGGTTTCCCCCACAGTCCAAAGACATGCAGGTTAGGTTAACTGGTGACTCTAAATTGACTGTAGGTGTGAATGTGAGTGTGAATGGTTGTCTGTGTCTATGTGTCAGCCCTGTGATGACCTGGCGACTTGTCCAGGGTGTACCCCGCCTTTCGCCCGTAGTCAGCTGGGATAGGCTCCAGCTTGCCTGCAACCCTGTAGAAGGATAAAGCGGCTAGAGATGATGAGATGAGATGATCAAATATTACATATCTGTGAGTGGCAAAAGTATGTGAACCTCTAGGATTAGCAGTTAATTTGAAGGTGAAATTAGAGTCAGGTGTTTTCAATCAATGGGATGACAATCAAGTGTGAGTGGGTACCCTGTTTTATTTAAAGAACAGGGATCTATCAAAGTCTGATCTTCACAATACATGTTTGAGGAAGTGTATCATGGCACGAACAAAGGAGTTTTCTGAGGACCTCAGAAAAAGCGTTGTTGATGCTCATCAGGCTGGAAAAGGTTACAAAACCGTCTCTAAAGAGTTTGGACTCCACCGATCCACACTCAGACAGACTGTGTACAAATAGAGGAAATTCAAGGCCATTGTTACCCTTCCCAGGAGTGGTCGACCAACAAAGATCACTCCAAGAGCAAGGCGTCTAATAGTCGGCGAGATCACAAAGGACCCCAGGGTAACTTCTCTCACATTGGCTAATATTAATGTTCATGAGTCCACCATCAGGAGAACACTGAACAACAGTGGTGTGTATGGCAGGGTTGCAAGGAGAAAGCCACTGCTCTCCAAAAGGAACATTGCTGCTTGTCTGCAGTTTGCTAAACATCACGTGGACAAGCCAGAAGGCTATTGGAAAAATGTTTTGTAGACAGATGAGACCAAAATAGAACTTTTTGGTTTAAATGAAAAGCGTTATGTTTGGAGAAAGAAAAACACTGCATTCCAGCATAAGAACCTTATGAAACATGGTGGTGGTAGTATCATGGTTTGGGCCTGTTTTGCTGCATCTGGGCCAGGACGGCTTGCCATCATTGATGGAACAATGAATTCTGAATTATACCAGCGAATTCTAAAGGAAAATGTCAGGATATCTGTGCATGAACTGAATCTCAACAGAAGATGGGTCATGCAGCAAGACAATGACCCTAAGCACACAAGTCGTTCTACCAAAGAATGGTTAAAGAAGAATAAAGTTAATGTTTTGGAATGGCCAAGTCAAAGTCCTGACCTTAATCCAATCGAAATGTTGTGGAAGGACCTGAAGCAAGCAGTTCATGTGAGGAAACCCACCAACATCCCAGAGATGAAGCTGTTCTGTATGGAGGAATGGGCTAAAATTCCTCCAAGCCAGTGTGCAGGACTGATCAACAGTCCTGGAAATGTTTAGTTGCAGTTATTGCTGCACAAGGGGGTCACACCAGATACTGAAAGCAAAGGTTCACATACTTTTGCCACTTACAGATATGTTATTTTGGATCATTTTCCTCAATAAATAAATGACCAAGGATAATATTTTTGTCTCATTTTTTTAACTGGGTTCTCTTTATCTACTTTTAGGACTTGTGTGAAAATCTGATGATGTTTTAGGTCATAATAGAAATATAGAAAATTCTAAAGGGTTCACAAACTTTCAAGATTCATTTATTGTCATTCCTTATGTACTAGAGTACACAAAAGAGTGAAATAACATCCCCCCAACTTGGTCAATACCACACATAAGTCGGAAGTATTCTAAGCTTAAAAGAAGTTATACACAATAAATAACAATTAAAAACTGTCATGGTCCTACCTGTGGTTTTCCTCTCTTCAGGTAACAATTCCACTCCTCTCCACTCAGTATTACCTGCCACGCCCGCATACTCCTCCTCTTATTAACTTTCAGTAGCTGTCATTGGCTGTTGCCTATCACCTGCTCCTCCTCTGTGGGTATTTAAACTGCAGTCCTCCCAAGCTTCAGTGTCAGATCGTCTTCAAGGCATCGACTCCGTCGACTCTTCAGTCCTGGTAACCTGACTCTGCATTTCTGTCCCTAATCTTGCTACCTGATCTGTGACTCTGTGTTCCAGCCTGTTCCCTAACTCCTGCCTGTTGTGCTGTCCTGTCTGTCTTCTGAGGGACTGCTTGCTGGGAGACTGCCTGAAACCCAAGTGCTGTCAGCTTATAGCCATGCTACTCTGACAATGGCTAATTTCAGAAGCTAAGCAGGGCCAAGCCTGGTTAGTACTTGGATGGGAGACCTCAGACATCACCACCATGCTCCCACCAGCCATCCCTGCCTCTCAGTCCTCTGGCTGCTGAACTTTGCACATCCTCCCAGCTCCCTTTCTCCTGCTATCAATAAAACTCTACATTTAACTTGCATTCTTGGGTCCTCGTCTGTTTATCCTGACAGAACGATCTGACCATCATGGGCCCAGTGCCCTCCCCAACCAGCATGGTGTTTGAGCCCGAAATGACTGCCCTGCAGTGACTGGAATGTCCAGAGGGAGACATAAACCAGATGTCTGGCGACATTGCATCTCTGGTCCAGCTGCAGCAGCAGCTAACCCAGGTCCTGCAAGTACTCACCAACCTCACCACTCCATCCGCTCATGTTCCTTCTGCTCTGGCTCCCGGTGACGCGGAACCGAAGATCGGTAATCTGGAACGTTTCAATGGTGACCCGAACCAGGTCCGGCCATTCCTGACCAGCTGCTGTATCCAGTTCTTTCTGCAGCCCGGGACCTTCTCGACGGAGGGAGCCAAGGCGGGGTACGTCATCACTCACCTGACTGGCCGGGCTTGGCTGTGGGGGACAGCAGAATTTGGCTGGCAGACCCCGGCCTGTGCCTTCGCTAAGGAGATGTTAAAGGTGTTCGACCTGGGCTCGTCAAAAACAGAGGCGTCATGAGTATCCATCAGGGCAACCGGACGGTGGCGGACTACTCCATTGACTTTCATACCCTGGCGAGGCGCAGTTCGTGGAACATGGCGGCGCTAGTGGACGCCTTCCTCCACAGTTTGGCGGACTATGTCAAGGACGAGCTCATTTCTCATGAGCAACCCCCGACACTCGATGAGGCCATTGCCCTTGCCGTGCGCATCGATCATCGGATCCATAGATGGGAGAAGGGGGGGGTCCTAGTCAACCTGCCACCCGCACTCGGGGGGAGTCTTCCGCTGCCCAGTTCCCACCTGTCACGCCCCAAAGCCGACATAATCAGTCTGAGCCCATGGAGATTGGCCGTGCCTCCCTCTCCCCCGAGGAACGACAGCGCTGCCTAACCTCCATCCGTAAACCCCTGCTTCAGCTCCACCTTCAGCTTCCCGACACCACTTGTGCCCTGACCGCCCTGGTGGACTCTGGAGTCGAAGCCAACATCATGGATACAGAGTTTGTACGGCAGCTGGGTGTGGGTTGCCACCACCTCATTCCACCCATTCCTGTACGAGCGCTGGGTGGACATCGTCTCGGCACATTTACACACATCACAACCCCCGTGACCATGCTGCTGTCAGGAAACCACCAGGAGTCCATCCAGTTCCACCTCCTACACTCACCCGGCCAACCACTCATCCTAGGGTACCCGTGGCTCCGTCTACATAACCCCCAAATTGCCTGGGAGACTGGCACCATACGAGAGTGGGGAAGGGGCTGCCATCAGACCTGCTTGAAGGGAGCTGTCCTGCCAACCAACCAGGAGACCACCAGCTCAACCCCCGACATATCCAAGGTTCCTGTCTGCTATCACCACATGAGAGAGGTGTTCAACAAGTCCAAGGCCACGTCGTTGCCCCCACACCGACCATACGACTGTGCCATCGACCTCCTGCCAGGCACCGCACCCCCTAAGGGCCGTCTCTACTCCCTGTCAGCCCCGGAAAGAAAGGCCATGGAGGACTACATAAACAACTCTCTGGCCGCTGGCCTAATCCGTCCATCGTCCTTTCCTGCCGGAGCTGGATTTTTCTTCATGGGAAAGAAGGATGGTTCTCTTCACCCATGCATAGATTACCGGGGCTTGAACGACATTACGGTTAAGAACCGCTACCCTCTGCCACTACTCTCCTCTGCCTTTGAACTGCTGCAAGGGGCCACAGTGTTCACCAAGCTAGATCTCCGGAACGCTTACCATCTGGTGCGAATGAGAGAAGGCGACGAGTGGAAGACTGCGTTCAACACCCCGACGTGACATGAATATCTGGTCATGCCATTCGGTCTCACCAATGCCCCAGCAGTGTTCCAGGCACTGGTAAATGACATCCTTAGAGACATGCTCAATAAGTTCGTTTTCGTTTACTTGGACGATATTTTGATCTTCTCAAAAACCCTGTCAGAACACACCCACCATGTCCAGTTGGTCCTGCGCCGCCTGCTTGAAAATTCGTTGTTTGTGAAGGCAGAGAAGTGCGAGTTCCACGCTCAGTCTGTCTCGTTCCTGGGGTATGTGGTGACCGAGGGCAGCATTCAAATGGACCCTGTGAAGGTGTTGGCAGTGACGTTGTGGCCGGTTCCAGAGAGCCATAAGAAACTGCAGCAGTTCCTGGGGTTCACCAACTTCTATAGGAGGTTCATCCGGGGCTACAGCACCGTGGCAGCCCCACTCACTGCACTGACCAGCATCAAACAGCCCTTCCAATGGACTGCAGCAACTGACAAAGCCTTCGAAACCCTCAAGGCCCATTTCACTTCAGCTCCCATCCTCCGGATGCCTGACGCCGAGCGGCAGTTTGTGGTGGAGGAAGATGCTTCAGATGTGGGAGTCGGGGCAGTGCTTTCCCAGCGAGCAGCAGAGGATGGAAAAATGCACCCCTGTGCCTTCTACTCCTGAAGACTGACCCCAGCAGAAAGCAACTACGACATCAGCAATCGCGAGCTACTGGCTGTCAAGCTCGCCCTCGAGGAGTGGCGCCACTGGTTGGAGGGGTCCAAGGTTCTGTTTATGGTCTGGACAGACCACAAAAACCTGGAATATATCTGGACAGCCAGGAGGCTAAACTCCCACCAGCACCGGTGGTCACTATTCTTCACCCGATTCAACTTTGTCCTTTCCTACCGTCCTGGCTCCTGCAACATCAAGCCTGATGCACTCTCCTGGATGTTTCAGAGGGATGAGGCATCCAAGGAGGAATTAACACCCATCCTCCCAAGCCCCTGTGTCATTGCTGCCCTGACCTGGGACATCGAGGAGCAGGTTCGAGAGGCCATCCGGGACCAGCCAGGCCCCAGCGCTTGCCCCTCCAACTGTCTCTATGTCCCAGCCGACCTGAGGTCTCAGGTGATTCAATGGGGACATGACTCCCACCTGGCCTGTCACCCCGGGGTCACACGCTCCCTCCATCTGCTGTCTCAGCGATTCTGGTGGCCGTTGATGAGGAAGGACATCTAGGACTTTGTGAGAGCCTGCCCCACTTGCAACCAGCACAAGTCCCCCAGTCAGCCCCCAGCCAGGTTACTCCAGCCCCTGCCAGTACCCATGCATCCCTGGTCCCATGTCTCCCTGGACTTTGTTACTGGTCTTCCTCCATCGGAAGGTAATACAGTCATCCTCACCATTGTGGACCGCTTCAGTAAGATGACCCACTTTGTGCCTCTCCCTAAACTGACAACTGCGGAGGAGACTGCCCGGGTCATCTTAGAACACGTCTTTCAGGTCCACGGCCTGCCCAGGGATATCGTGTCTGACCGGAGACCGTAGTTCTCCACCAGTTTCTGGAGGGAATTCTGCCACCTCCTCGGGGCCACTGCCAGTCTGTTGTCAGGGTTTCACCCACAGTCAAATGGCCAAACGGAGCACATGAATCAGGAACTGGAGAAGGCACTTAGGTGTGTGGCTTCACGCAACCCCCACGCCTGGGCTCAACATCTGCTCTGGGTGGAATATGCCCACAACTCTCTCACCAGCTCTGCCACCGGACTCTCCCCCTTCCAGTGTGTATGGCTATCAACCACCTCTGTTTGCCAGCCAGGAGGGAGAAGCCACCTGCCCATCTGCTCTCGCCTATGCCCGCCGCTGCTGCTGCACGTGGGCCCAGGCCCACACCGCACTCCTGAAGTCCAGTACCAGCTATGCTATTGGGGCTAACTGGCGGAGGACCCCTGCACCCATTTACCATGTTGGCCAGAAGGTATGGTTGTCTGCTCAAGACCTACCACTACGGGTGGAGTCACACAAATTGGCGCCTCGCTACATTGGACCCTTTCCCGTACAGAAGGTCATTAGTCCCATGGCAGTTCGGCTGCTGCTGCCCAAGACCATGAGGATACATCCCACCTTCCACGTCTCCAAACTCAAACCGGTGCACGAGAGCCCCCTGGTCCCGGCAACACTGCCACCTCCTCCTCCATGCTTCATTGATGGTGGACCAGTCTACACGGTCCGGCGACTGCTCCGCTCTCGACGAAGGGGTAGGGGCATCCAATACTTGGTAGACTGGGAGGTTTATGGTCCTGAGGAGAGGGCATGGGTCCCCGCTGGAAGGATTTTGGATCCGGCCCTCATCGCCGACTTCCATCGCCTACACCCTGACCAGCCCTCCATCCGACGGGGTCGACGTAGGGGTTCTCACCATACTGAGCCACTTCCGGACCCTGCCGCCACCCCTGCTCCAGCGTCCGAGTCTTCCGACAGTGAAGACGGTGTGGAAGCTATGGCCACTGACCGGTCAGAGGAATTCTGACCCTCCACTGGTATTCCCCCTCCTCCCACCCGTCTTGGTGGGTCTGCGCCTAGGGACTTCTGGAGCTGTCCCTTGAGGGGGGGGGGGGGTTCTGTCATGGTCCTACCTGTGGTTTTCCTCTCTTCAGGTAACAATTCCACTCCTCTCCACTCAGTATTACCTGCCACGCCCGCATACTCCTCCTCTTATTAACTTTCAGTAGCTGTCATTGGCTGTTGCCTATCACCTGCTCCTCCTCTGTGGGTATTTAAACTGCAGTCCTCCCAAGCTTCAGTGTCAGATCGTCTTCAAGGCATCGACTCCGTCAACTCTTCAGTCCTGGTAACCTGACCCTGCATTTCTGTCCCTAATCTTGCTACCTGATCTGTGACTCTGTGTTCCAGCCTGTTCCCTAACTCCTGCCTGTTGTGCTGTCCTGTCTGTCTTCTGAGGGACTGCTTGCTGGGAGACTGCCTGAAACCCAAGTGCTGTCAGCTTATGGCCATGCTACTCCAATAACGCCTGATCCCATCTGATCTCAGCTGCTAAGCAGGGTCGAGCCTGGTTAGTACTTGGATGGGAGACCGCAGACATCACCACCATGCTCCCACCAGCCGTCCCTGCCTCTCCGGCCACTGAACTTCACACATCCACATACTCCCTTTCCCCTGCTATCAATAAAACTCAACATTTAACTTGCGCTCTTGGGTCCTCGTCTGTTTATCCTGATAAAAACACAAGGACAAATAGGGTTAAAATGACAAAATGTAATGGAAAATCCAGTGCCGTGCCAGAATAAAGTGCAAGTGTAATCAGTCCATAATAATAAATAGAACATGTACAGTATGCTTTCAAAGTGGCAATGGAAGGGGGCATAAACCATTCACTATTGTCAATGCTTGTGGGAAAAAACTGTTAAGCATCCTACTGGTTCTAGAAGGGAGGCTCTTATACCTTTTCCCATATGGCAAAAGAGTAAAGAGGTGATGGGAAGGGTGATGGAGGTCTCTGATGATACTGGTGGCCCTCTGGGCACACTGCAGCTTGTAGGTCTCTAGCAAAGAGGGAAGAGGGGCATTGATGATTTTACTTGCCGTCTTCACAATCCTGCTCAACTGTTTTTTGTTTTTTTTTCCTGAGCCTTACAGCTACCAAACCATGAAATAAGGCTGTATGACAGGACAAATTCTACTGTACCTCTGTAGAAAGTAATAAGATGGGTGGTAGAAAGGCCTGCCTTTTTCAGACGGTGGAGAGAATGGAGCCACTGATGGGCCTTTTTAATGATGGCGGAGGTGTTGGTTGAGAAGGTCAGGTCATCTGCCAGGTGAACACCCAGGAACCTCATCTTCTCAACTCTTTCCACAACAACACCATCAATGATCAGAGGTGTGTGATGATGTGACGTCCTCCTGAAGTCTATCACCATCTCCCGTGTTTTACTGACATTCAAATGTAGATTATGTGAGCTGCACCATGTTGTTAATTCCTCCACCTCCTTCCTATATGCAGACTCATCATCGCCTCTGACCAGGCCTACCACGGTCATGTCATCGGCAAACTTGATGATGTGGTTGGTATCTGAACGCACAGCACAGTCATGGATGAGCAGGCTGAACAACAGGGGGCTCAAGACACAGCCTTGGGGGGAGCCTGTGCTCACATTGATGGTTTTTGAGATGTAGCTGCCCACCCTGACTCTCTGCTGTCTCTGCGAAAGGAAGTTGAGAACCCAATTACATATGCCAGAAACTAACCCCAGTGACCTCAGCTTCTCCACCAACTGTTGGGGGATGCTAGTATTAAATGCAGAGCTGAAGTCAATGAAGAGTAGCCTGGCATATGAGTTTCTCTCCTCAAGATGCGACAAGGTGAGGTGGAGAGCCATAGAAATAGCATCTTCTGTTGAACAATTAGCCCTATACGCAAACTGCAAGGGGTCTAGGTCTGCTGGCAGATGGTGTTTAATGTGCTCTAGGACGAGCCGCTCAAAACATTTTATAACTAATGGTGTCAGCGCCACAGGACGGTAGTCATTTAGACAGACTGGATTTAACTTTTTAGGCACAGGGATGATGATGGCACTCTTGAGGCAGGTGGGTACAACCCCTTGGCTCAGGGAAATGTTAAAAATGTCTGTAAAGACATCTTTAAGCTGCTCAGCGCATCCCTTCACCACCCGCCCAGATATGTTATCAGGCCCTACCGCCTTATGTGGGTTAACGTGGGCGAAGACCTTTTCTACCTGGGTAGCTGTCATCTGGAGTGCTTGCTCATTGACAGTTGGTAGCTGGTAGTTCTGTAACTTGCTACTATTCACCTCAAAGTGTGCATAAAAATTGTTAAGTCTGTCTGGTAATGATGGATTATCATGATCAATTTGTGGGGGCATAGAGTAGTAGTCAGTGATTGTATTAAACCCTTGCCACAAACGTTGTACATCCTTATTGTCCGTAAAGTGACTACTGAGCCTCTGCCCATACAGCCTCTTCGCCTCCCTTATGCCCCGGGACAAATTTTGTCTTGCCTGTCTATATGCAGTTTCATCCCCAGACTTATAGGCAGCATTTCGGGCCCACAATAGTGAGTGGATGTCACCAGTTAACCAAGGTTTTTGGTTAACACGCTGCCTGATGAGTTTCGTTTCTGTAACATCATCTGTACATTTATTTATATAGCCAATTACAGAGTCGGTGTATTCTTGTAAATCAACTATGTCATCCTTCATTGCTGCCTCCCTGAATATCTCCCACTGTGTGCTCTCAAAACAGTCCTGCAGAGCAGGTATTGCCTCTGCAGGCCACACTCTGACTTCTCTTACCACAGGTTTATTCTGTTTAACCTTTGGCCTGTATGCAGGAATAAGCATGACCACTAGGTGGTCAGAGTTGCCGATGTGGGGGAGAGCCACTGCTTTGTAGCAATTCTTAATGTTTGTGTACACATGGTCTAATGTGTTGTTCTCTCTAGTTACACAATCCACATGCTGATAGAACTTTGGTAACACACCTTTAAGACTTGCTTGGTTGAAATTGCCGGAAACAGCAATGAGGGAGTCTGGATAGATTGTCTGGAGCTTAATGATGTTGTGATATAGCTCATTCATAGCTTCCTTTACATTAGTACTCGGTGCAACATAAGTTGCCACGAGAACAACTGCTGACAACTCCTGTGGTGAGTAAAAAGGACGGCACTTCACAATCATGTACTCGATGTTCGGTGAGCAGTGCGTGGAGACCACTTTAGCGTCCTGGCACCACATATATTTGTGTACAGTGCCAGGCCTCCTCCCCTCAGTTTACTGGAAGCAGCAGTCCTGTCCGCTGGGAGGAGAGTTAGCCCTTCTAGCTGAACCGCAGCGTCAGAGATGTTGTCATTGAGCCACATCTCAGTGAATACCAAAACGCAACAGTCTCTCACTTTCAAGCATCACTGTATTAGGAACATTATGAACTATTAGGCTTTCGAAATAGACTTTGCACATTCCAGTTCTTTAGTGTCCTCCTTCACTACTCATCTCCTTCACTGAGTCATAGAATTAATTGTGTGTGTGTGTGTGTGTGTGTGTGTGTGTGTGTGTAGGTCCAAGGTTGTCATAGCCAGGGGTAGCAGTGGGGATAAGCTCCCATTGCCTATAAAGTGCTCCCATATGGCACACGTCTCAAATAGCCTCTGACAATCAAGTCCAACTCCTAGCCTGCTTGTGTTGCTTAGCCTTTAAACTACATGTTTCAAGTACCACTGTAGTCACGTGAAGTGGATTTTGTCATCTATGTACACATACATATTGGGATGATGTATCTGTGCCATCACTGAATAAAAAGTGCAAAAAATGTGTGACTGACATGCAAAAAAAAATTTATGCAGAAATATAGAAAATTCTAAAGGGTTCACAAACTTTCAAGCACCACTGTATTAGGAACATTATGAACTATTAGGCTTTTGAAATAGACTTTGCACATTCCAGTTCTTTAGTGTCCTCCTTCACTACTCATCTTCATTGGGTCATAGAATTATTATTATTATTATTTTTTTTTTTTTTGTGTGTGTGTGTGTGTGTGTAGGTCCAAGGTTGTCATAGCCAGGGGTAGCAGTGGGGATAAGCTCCCATTGCCTATAAAGTGCTCCCATATGGCACGCGTCTCAAATAGCCTCTGACAATCAAGTCCAACTCCTAGCCTGCTTGTGTTGCTTAGCCTTTAAGCCCAGCAGACCTGCTTGTATTTATAGGAGAAGGGGCAAAGGTGGATCTCTGATGCCTTAAAATCAGTTGTTTTGGGTAGATAGGGCTTGTCAGCCCAGGAAGGCAGTCTATCTCAAAGAAGGAAACTCTGATCTCAAACCTCCTCTGCCTTGCAGCCATATCCAGCCATGCAAAAGGCTTTAGGAGTAAACCTCAAGGAAAAATCCAGAGTGGGGCCCCTAAGGCAGCAGAATCATCAATCTTGACTTCCTTTCAGCAGTTCGGCCAACCTGGTGCCAAACATACTGCTTTGCTTTGGACCACACTGGCAAGGCGGAGAGGGGGATTCTGGTGTCTGGGCAGCCCTGAGTCTCCATACACCTTCCCCAGTTCTGCACCCTGGAGAGGTCACTTCGGTGTTGCTGTAAGCAGCAAAAACAACACAGGAGGCAGCAGTCTATGAGTTATAAGTCCAGCCCAATTGGCATAGGGCAGGGCACTATGGGTTGCCTACATTGGTGAGAGGGATCATCACAGTCCCACTGGTCAGCTACCACCCACCTTAAAGCTGGACAGCCCCCGGCCAGTAAGGTGCTGACCCGCCTCAGTCTGCCTGCTTCAATGGATGCTTGGCACTTAAAGAACCTTCTCAACAATTGGACTGCATCACTGCACCATGCAAAACAATAAGAAGAAGGAAGAAACTGCCAGTTCTGTGACTCGCAAGCTGGAATGTCAGGACCATGTGTCCTGACCTGTCTGATGACTTGTGCCAAATCGGTGACTCAAGGAAAATGGCTGTCATCAATACCAAACTCTCAAGACTGAATGTGGACATGAAGATGGAACCTTCTACAGGATGCCATACACAGCACAGCCCTGTCTATATTCGGCAAAAGTGACCGACAGAACCCAGACTGGTTCGACAAGAATCTCTCAGAGATTAAATATGTCATCGACACTAAGCATGAAGCCCTGACAAACTACAAGAGGAAGTCATCAGCTAAGAACCTTCACACACTGAGAACAGCAAGAAGCAATGCTCAGAGGACTGCAAGACACTGTGCCAACCAGTACTGGTTGAACTTATGTTCCAGCATCCAACAGGCTGCTGACAGCGGGAATATGTGTGGAGTGTATTGAAGGCATGAAGAAAGCTTTCGGACCGAGTGCAAGGAAAACAGCTCTCCTAAAGTCATCCACAAGTGAGACCATCACAAACCACATAGAATGATGGGCAAAATACTATCAAGACCTGTACTCGAGAGAAAATATAATCACAGAGTCAGCCCTTGACAGCATCTTCAGCCTACCAATCATGGAGGAGCTTGATGTACCACCAACAGATGAAGAGCTCAGCAAAGCCATCAACTCCCTTGCACATGGCAAGGCTCCAGGAAGCAATGGCATTCCAGCAGAAGTGCTACAGTGCGCCAAGTCCACTCTACTAACACACCTTCATGAGCTCCTCTGTCAGTGCTGGGAAGAAGGATCAGTGCCCATGACGTGTGTGATGCAAACATTGTCATGCTTTACAAGAACAAGGGGGACCATAGCGATTGTAACAACTATCCCCATCAGCAGTGGAGCGAAGCAAGGCTGTGTCCTTGCTCCCACTCTCTTCAGTATCTTCTTTTTGCTGCTGCCATCATACACTTTCAGCTCATCAGAAGACAGGGTGTTTCTCCACACATGATCAGATGGCAAGCTGTTCAACCTTTCCCACTTGTGAGCCAAGACAAAGGTTCACCAGCTTATATCATTCCTGAGTATTGCAGGGAAGGCATTCACCCAGGTAGCCCTGAAGAGACTGCAACAACTTGCTGACTGAGTCTATCCTGAGTCATAGTGCAGCTTCGGAGCACAGCGATCCACCATCGACATGACTTTCACTCTGAGACAGCTGTAGGAGAAGTGCCTAGAACAAAAGCAGCCCCTGCACACTGCCTTCATAGATCTGACTAAGGCATTTGACCTTGTAAGCAGAAAGGGTCTCTTCAAGCTCCTTGAGAAGATAGGATGCCCACAAAAACTGCTGAACATATCATCATTCCACGAGGACATGAAGGGCACACTGCAGTTCGACGGGTCATCATCCGCTCCCTTCCCCATCAGCAGTGGAGCGAAGCAAGGCTGTGTCCTTGCTCCCACTCTCTTCAGTATCTTCTTTTTGCTGCTGCCATCATACACTTTCAGCTCATCAGAAGACAGGGTGTTTCTCCACACATGATCAGATGGCAAGCTGTTCAACCTTTCCCACTTGTGAGCCAAGACAAAGGTTCACCAGCTTATACTCTGAGAGATGCTCTTGCTGATGACACTGCCCTGGCTTCCCACACACAGGAAGGATTTCAAAGGCTCATCAACTGCCTGGCTCATGCCTGCAAAGAATTTGGCCTCATCATTAGTCTAAAGAAGATGAACGTGATGGGACAGGATGTCAGTGACACACCTAACATCTCCATTGGGGATTACTCTCTGGAAGTGGTCAAGGACTTCATGTACCTTGGCTCCATGATCTCCAACAGTCTGTCCCTTGATGCTGAGATCAACAAGCACATCGGCAAAGCAGCATCTGCCATGTCACAACTGTCCAAAAGAGTGTGGGAGAATGACAAGCTGACCACAAACACAAAGATTGCAGTGTACAATGCCTGCGTATTGGGCAATCTGCTCTACAGCAGCGAACATGGACAGCTTATGCACGACAGGAGCAGCGTCTCAACATCTTCCACCTGTGTTGCATGCGCCGCATCTTGGGCATATCGTGGCATGACAGAGTTCTCAAAAAGGATGTCCTCAAGCGAGCAAACACTCTCAGCATGTTTGCAATCCTGTCCCAGAGATGCCTGTGATGGCTGGGCCACGTTTGCTATATGGAGGATGGACGCCTCCCAAAGGATGTTCTGTATGGCGAAATCACCTCAGGCTCCAGACAAGCTGGCCGCCCAATGCTGCATTACAAGGATGTATGTAAGAGGGACATGAAGTTTGCCAACATCAACCCAGACTTGTGAGAAGCAGCTGCAACCGACCACAGCAACTAGCGACATGTCATCAAGACAGGTGTCAAGAGAGCTGAGGCAAAAAGGGAACAGCAGTGGCTTGGCAGAAGGGAACGATGATGAGAGAGAGCAGCTCCTGCACCCTCACTACCATCAGGGTTCATATGCAGCAACTGTGACAGAGACTGCCGCTCCAGAATTGGACTTTACAGTCACAGCCGATGCTGCTCTACAACAAATTGACAATCCAGGCGCAGTCCATTATCTTTTGAGACAGAAGGAAACAACATGTGTGTGTTAAGCTAAGACAAAAAGCTGAGGTCATCAACTCACATGTGCGCGCACACACACACACACACACACACACACACACACACACACACACACACACACACAACCAGTAACACCCCATGAGGAGCTAGACCATACTGGGTGATGTGTGATGATTTTTGCCTACAGCAGGTTGCATAAAGCATGTAAACACTGTGGGTCATTTCATACCCAGTGCTGTCAGAGTTGCCAGTGTGGTGCAGTTATGTCACGAGCATGTCTTACCTCCATTCGTTATCTTGCTATGTAATTGATGACAGGTGTTGGTATAAAGAGCTGTTTCTGTTGGTAAGATGAAGACACTTCCTACAGCATCTGTTGGATATTCCCCCTGATATGCAGGCCTGTGTACCTATACATTCCTGCTATAAATTCTCTCTCAGGGGCATGGACTGTATAACAGAATCCATGGGGCCTTGAAAAAAACTAAAATTTTAGTTGAGTCCTTGTGAGTATATGTATAAATTCTGCTTATGCAAACATGGTGTAAGAAACACTTCAAAATCATTTTACCCACCACGTAAGGTTCCACTCCAGAGGAATTATTTACAGGATTTTCTCAGTAGCTGATATTCAGAGAACTCATGTGCAAATGTACTTGATTTTTTTTTTTGAAGTAAAACACGAGGCACCAGATTAAAAGCATTTATAGCGCAGCAGCAAACAAGAACCAAGTATACACAATTAAACCCATATGGTGTGACAGTTATACTGCCAATATTTACTGAAGAGTATGTTAGACTTTAGAGACATAAATTCTCATACCTTATTCATGAGTTTTAGAAGTTGATTACAGAGTACTGCATCAGTAATGTGGCAGAAAAAATTTACCTAAAAATCAGCACACCTTTCAGTCCATAATTTTTAAATTAGTAGTAGTAGTAGTAGTAGTAGTAGTAGCATAAAAAGAAAATCCATCTCAAAATAAATGATCAAACATGAAACCATGAACAGTGTGTTTTATCACTTGTGAAAGTCTTAGGTACATGTGAAGAAATGATGTAAAGCCAAAAGGCTTTCAAAATAATTGTGGCAGTGGGGGCATGGCCAAGCAGCAGTCTGTGAATGGAGGGCGGGGTCGGGGAAGGGAAGTAGTTAAGTCTTTTGTGAGGGAATTTTTTAATGGATGAACATTATTATTCTCTGTGTTTCTGTGTGTTGAGCTCAAGTGGCCTATACTGAGAAAGATGTTTTTCCTATGTTGTAATCGCTTTTCTGTGGCCTTGGTGGTAATGAGCAGGGTGCTTGAGTTCATCCTAGCTTGCATCTTCTCATGATGTAACCACCTTTCCTGACCTTGGTGGTGATAAGCAGGGTGCCTGAGTTCTCATAACTACGCATCCGCCCGCACGCCAGGTGCATGCTCTAACAAAGCTTCACAGAAACTCTTGAGCCAATCACGTGAAGATGCAAGCAGTAAGCAAATGCCTTTAGAGTATAATAGATAGCAGCCACTAAAACACAACTCAGAGAGCGCGTGCGTACTCTCACATCACTAGAGGTGATGTTCTGCTTTAATTTTCTTTCTTTCCTTTCTTATATACCTTTGTATGATTTACTTTAATAAATGACTGAAAAGACGACTGTTAAGCGTTCTGAAGTGTTTATTAGAAATTTCCATTACAATTTGGCGTCCCCTGGGTGGGCCCTATGCGTCTGATCCTCGGACGACGGAACACTCCCAAGGCTACGGTGCGGAGCTGAGAACTCGGACGAGAGACCAGGCCATCAGGGCTCAACGAACCAGTAAGTGATAACTTTGCATTCTTGTGTAAAGAAATTAGTGGAAACAGTATTTAAAATGATATAAGAGATGGACAGAAGTTTGTCCGAGCTCAGGAGGACTGCTAAGCTGTGGTACCATCAATATGTTTGCCGAAACGGATAAACACAATTTTGAGACAATAAACTGCGAGTAGTTTATTGGGTTGTGTAAGAGAATTATCCGCCCAAGTGACGACTGGGTAACGGCTCACCTACTTGAGCGAAGGAAGTACGGGTGCGTGTCTCGACGGACTCACGTTCAGCGATTCGTAACTGGGAAAGAATTGAATCTTGCTCCCTTTGTTCTGTGTGAACAACTGGCCCGTCGGAGGAACGGGATAGAGAGGTTCGATCACGAAGTCGCAAAGACACACCGGTGTGCACGCAAAATATTGATGAATTAACAGAGTACTGTCCTCCTCCAAATTCTGAAACAGAGAAACAGCTTTTGTACACATGCGCGAGTTGTCTTTGAGGTTGTTGTGTTAAATGATACCTACTTTGGTTTAAGGCAAATGTCAGATAAATTGTTTACTAATAAGAACACACCTAAAAGATTATTGTGTCGCATTTTTGGACATAGTCCAACCTGTTCTTTTTGTGATCCTGATAAAGAAACTCAGCCGCTGTTGTCACAGCCTATTAATATAACAGTGTACAATGGGGAACAGAAGCAGCAAGTTAGAGAAAGGAAAGGAAGAAGCAGGTAAGCCTGAAGCTACATGTGCTATAGTAAGAAGTGGGTGTTCCTATGACAGCCCAAACATCCAGTTTATGAAAACCTCATATGGCGAGGATTGTTTGGCACAGTTTGACATATGGGTAAAGGACTTAAGATTCCCTGAGAAGGGAAGTTTTAGTCCCAGGCAGATAGGACAGTTAGAAGAAAAGTTGAAACAGAAGGAAAAAGAAGAGCCTGCAGATAATGTTAAGTTCTTAGGGGACTGGAGGGCGTTTTCTGCATGGAAAGAAGAAACACTTAAGAGAGAGTACAAAAGAGAGAAACGACAGGCAGGGCTCTCACCCTCTTCTCAGTGTTTGAAATTTCAGATGGACCCTGACCTGGAGTCTGCCCCACCGCCCCGACACACACTGCCTCCTCAGCAAGGCGGAGCATCATTCCCACAAGCGCCTCACCCACAGAGAAGGGGAGAAGTTGAGACGAAGAAAAAAACTGAGCCTCTGGAATCTCCTCCAGCCTACCAGCTGCCTCCAGCATCAGCACCTCCCCTTGCTTCTCCATCACACACGAGATCCGGTCTTACATATGGCGATGGAAAAGATACTCTCCTGGACCTGACCACGTGCTCACCAGTGGGTCCACAAGGCCATAATCTAAAGTCTGAAGTCCTTCATCTTCCAATGGTGGAAGTGGCTGGAGCTGATGGTGTGCTTTTAGTCCACAGACCCTGGACGACAGCGGACATGAAGGAAAGCATGGCTTCTCTTCCCAATGTGAGAGAGGTAGGAGGAAAGACATTTGGTAATGAGCTGTTGATATTTTGCAGAGAATTCCGACCGACCACCCATGAACTTCGCCGCCTACTCATGATCAAGATGGGTATAGATTGGAGCAAAGTTTCCAAAGATTGGCCGGAAGCTGACCAGCGAATGACTACACCAGACTGGAGCGCGGCTGGCAATAGTGAGTATAGAGATACCATCACTGCTCTCTGTGCTCGTCTGGATAGTGCTTTTCCTTTGAACATAGACATGACTAAGATCAGTATGTGTAAGCAAGAAGATGGAGAAGGTGTGTCAGCATTTCTCACCCGTCTCACTGCCGTGCATGAGAAACACAGTGGCCTGACCAGACCCGCGACCCTGGCTGGAGTGGAAGGCACTCCTGAGGTCTGGGAAGCGCACCTGCAGAACAGTTTCATGAGTGGTATGGATCCAGCAGTGGCCAAGTTAGTAAAGCAGCTCTGTCTCCTGTGGGAAACCACCAGTCTCACCAAGATCGAGCAGTACGCTGTGCATGCAGAAAAGCTGCTGAAAGAGAAGGAGAAGACAAAGTCGACACAGAGACCAAGATCTACACGCCGCCACTCTCACTCTTTTCCAGACTGTTCAGCCTGGAGAAAAAGGAACAAGAAGAGGAAGAGGTCGAAGTAGGGGCCGAGACAGGACGACCTGGAGTTACTCGTCCTGGATAAAGGATGCAACCTGCTACAACTGCAATCAGAAGGGACACATTGCTCGAAATTGTCTCCACAGAAGCAGCCAGAAGCCCTGTGAGGAGTACAGCAAAGCAGACTGATCGGCGGTCTCCGGGAATGGGCCCCACACAGAGAACAGGGGAGGTAACACACACACACCTGATGATACACATACACATAGACAGGAGCATTCACATAACATTAAACACATTAGTAGCAGCACCTGCATGCAACAGCAAGACTACACAGAAACGCCCGATATACCAGTCCAAATAAATACACCTGAAGTTGCATTAAGTTTGTTAAAATACACAACTACTCCCTTTTCTAAACTCCCTTGTATGCCCCTCACTGTGTGTGGGCATGTGTTAACCTTTTTAGTAGATTCTGGAGCAGCACACTCAGTGATACAACATGGGGTACTTCCAGTAGACCCACCGCTCAGCTCAAATTCTATTCAGACAGTGGGCATCTCAGGACGACCTGTAACCGAAACTTTCTCAGTCAACCTCCCGTGTGAAAGCGAGGGAGGAATAGTTACATCCCACTCATTTCTCATCTCACATACATGTCCAGTGAATTTGTTAGCACGTGATTTAATGTGCAAATTAGGAGTAAATCTCATGTCCACTCCAGATGGGCTAACCATTGAAGTAAGTGAAATGTGCAGTGTGCAGTATGGGTTTGGAAGCCCCCTGTATGTGTATGTCTGGCGGCTCTGCTCAGATCAGCTCACACAAACTCCAAAACACCTTGTACAGCTCGCACGCTTGAACACCATCAGTTGACACAGATTATATGAAAGAGGAAGATTTGCATTGTACAGCACATGTTCACCAAGGGCAAGATGTAGAGTTTGAAAAGACTTGGTTTGCAGACCCCCACACACATGAAAGATTGACCCTCAAAACTACATATTGGTCTAAACATTATTGTGCTGTGCAGGTCCATTTTACTCGTTGTCCAAACAGCTGCATCAGTGCTAATCGCAGTGTTCTCAAACATGTTATGTACGGCCTCAGAACAGAGGACTCTGAGGTTGACTGCTGCCAACATGATTTCTTTGACATCATTGATTCGATACCCCATGTCTCATTAGCAAAACCGCGAGCCGCCCATTGGAAAGACGTGGGGAAGTGGGTCAAGAAGTGTGCAGCCAATGACAATGAATGGTCCCGAACAGAGGACCCTAGTGTGTTGTTTTGTCAAAGGCTTGGGGTCTACAAGCAAAGTCAGGCTGTGTGTGTGCATGTTAAGCGCAGCGTAATACTAGCCACTGATGACCAGGGTCCTGGGGACCCCAGCCATAGTGGCCTGTTTGTCTCTGTTTCCACAGGCATAACTCCAGCAGAGGTGCACCCCAAATTGGCGGGAGTTCCAAATTCCGTTTGGGCAAAGGGTAAACATGATGTGGGCCTAATAAAGAATGCTGAACCAGTGGTGATCACCCCCAAATCGGATTTCAGGTCTAGGCAGACTCAGTATCCACTCAAACCAGAAGCAATTGCAGGTATAAAACCAGTCTTTGATTCGTTGCTGAAGGCAGGTGTAATTGTCCCTTGCCCGGACTCTCCAGTGCGCACTCCTATTTTTCCAGTTAAGAAGGCAAGAAAATCGTCTCAGCCCAATGAGTGGAGGTTTGTCCAAGATCTGCAAGCAGTCAGTGCTGCGATTGTTCCACGCGCACCTGACGTCCCTAACCCATACACCATTTTGGGCCAGGTGCCCGCTGACAGTAAGTGGTTTTCAGTGGTGGATCTAGCAAATGCGTTCTTTTCTATTCCTATACATAAAGACAGCCAGTATTGGTTTGCCTTTATGTATGATGGTCGTCCATACACTTTCACTCATTTGTGCCAGGGTTACTGTGAGTCCCCAACCATATACAACCAGTGCCTCAGAGACAGCCTCGCTTCGTTAACTTTGTCACCAAGATCAGCTTTGCTGCAGTATGTTGACGATTTAATGATTTGTGCCCCAACTAAAGCTCAATGTGAGGATGACACCATAACGCTACTGCGACACCTCGCTAAGGAAGGTCATAAGGCTAGCCTCACAAAATTACAGTTTGCAAAACAGAAGGTGCATTTCTTGGGGCATGATATCACAGGGGAGGGAAAAACGCTGTCTGCGGACAGAGTCTCAGCTATTCAGAAAATTCCCAAGCCAATCACTGTGAAACAAGTTTTGTCATTTTGGGGTATGTGTTCCTATTGCAGAGCATTCATTCTGAATTATTCCATCCTGGAAAGTCCAGTGAGAGAGCTCGTGCACGGTTCGTCCCTCACCGCTTCATCACCTGTTGTATGGACACCAGAAGCTGAAGAAACATTCCTGGCCCTAAAAGGAACCCTGCAGACCACACCCACACTGGGACTGCCTGATCCCAATAAACCATTTGTTCAAACTGTAGATGAAAAGAAGGGTTTTATGACCTCTGTTCTTTTGCAGAAACACGGGGATAGATTGAGACCTGTAGCTTACTTCTCCAGCAGGCTGGATCCAGTGGTGGCTGGACTTCCTGTTTGCCTGTGTGCAGTTGCTGCAGCTGAAAAGGCGGTAACTGCCTCCAGAAATATTGTGGGGTATTCTAACCTCACCCTTTTGGTCCCACATGCTGTCTCCCTGCTTCTGTTGGAGAAAAAGACATCACATTTGTCAGCACAGAGATGGTTGAAGTATAACACAGTCATACTTGATATGCCTAACATCATTGTGAAACGTTGTACTGTTCTGAATCCTGCCTCTCTTCTCCCTACAGAGGACGATGGAGAGCCACATGACTGTGTTGCTCTCACTAACGATTTTTGTTCCCCCAGGGCAGATTTAAAGAGCGACCCTTTCGAAAATCCAGACATGATCCTCTATGTGGATGGTTCAGCCTCCAGAGACCCAGAGACTGGAAAGAACAAAGTAGGTTTTGCCGTAGTCTCAGATCACGAGGTCCTCAAGGCGTCACGTCTGCCCTCGAACCTGTCAGCGCAGGCTGCAGAGCTCTGTGCCCTCATTGAGGCATGCAAATTGGCGGCAGGGCAATCTGTCAATATTTTTACGGACAGTAGGTATGCATTTGGCGTTGTGCATGATTTTGGCACCATTTGGAAACATAGAAATTTTCTCACTAGCACAGGATCTCCCATTGCACATCATAAACTGGTCTCTGAGTTGTTGGATGCTGTTCTACTCCCTAGAGCTATTGCTGTGTGTAAGTGTGCTGCCCATACTAACAATACTGATCTTGTGTCTCAAGGGAATGTCAGGGCGGACGCGGCAGCTAAGTGTGCAGCCTCGGCTTCCAGTTCACCCTCTAACCTTGCCTTTCCTCAGGTTTCTACCCCTTGTTTACAGCTAGTGGACCTTCAGAGCACTGCCACCCAGGACGAGAGACGAGTCTGGAAACAGGCAGGCTGTATCCTTGCAAACTCGGTCTGGGTTTGTCCCTCGGGCCATCCCTGTCTACCAAAATACATGTTCCCTTTCTATGCAAAATTGGCACATGGGCTCACCCATGTGTCAAAAGGGGGGATGGTAGCAGAAGTAACAAAGAGATGGTTCACAAAGGGGTTTTCAAATTATGGTGCAAAATTTTGCAAGCAATGCTTGATATGTGCACAACATAATGCAGGTCAAGGTATCAGACTAACTCAAGCAGCACACCCAAAACCAGACAAACCATTTGATCACCTCCAAATGGACTTTATTGAACTGACACCTAGTGAAGGGAAAAGGTACTGCCTGGTAATAGTTGACATGTTTTAAAAATGGGTAGAAGTATTCCCCACAGCTAAACAAGACTCAGAGGCAGTAGTCAAAGCACTCCTGAGAGATGTAATTCCTAGGTGGGGTATACCTAGCAAAATCTCAAGTGACAATGGAACACCCTTTGTTAATGCAGCCCTAAAGAAAATAGGAGCATTCCTAGGGATAGACCTGAAACAACATTGTGCCTATCATCCTGCCAGTGCGGGAGCAGTAGAGAGGGAAAATGGGTCACTTAAAAATAAACTAAGCAAAGCTTGTGCAGAAACAGGGCTAGGATGGACAAAGGTCCTCCCTGTAGCACTCACACAAATGAGGATGCAAACTAGGCCTAAACATGGGTTAAGCCCATTCGAAATTCTGTTTGGACGAGTACCCAACACGAGGATAGGGCTAGCTCAAGGAACTCTGCCGGACACCACACTGTGTGATGATGCAATGTTGAATTACTGTGCAATGTTGTCCTCTGCTTTGAAATCTATCCACAAACAGGTAAAAGAAGCACTTCCCAAACCCGCTGAGGGACCTCTGCACGATCTACAACCAGGGGATTGGATCGTGGTGAAGGACTTCCGACGAACCAAGTGGAACAAGCCACGGTGGAACGGCCCATTCCAGGTCCTGCTCACGACCCCAACGGCAGTGAAAGTCACAAGCAGAGTGACGTGGATCCATGCTAGCCACTGCAGGAGGGTTCCTGAACCGGCTGAGCAGGAGGGAAAAGAAGGCCTAAGTGACCCAGATGCTGACTAAAGCTCGAGGAGAAAGAAGTGTTAATTAAGTACATCTGAGGACAGAACCCCAACCATAAGGTGGGACAAGTGGTAACCCGAGACTCAGGAGGAGAGGTAAGCGATTATCATTCAGAAGGTGCCCTACATGACCGCTTTCCTGCTTTGATCTAAACCACGTGGCGAGCAAGTTCCACGGGACTGAGCGTGACAGCACAGTTACGCTGTTGCACCCTCAATAGAGAAGAGTATTTAGTATCTAGTCAGTAAAACTGGTTTCAGAAGTCCCGAGTTTCTCCAAGCTCCGGTGAGGTGGGATGAGGGCTGAAAGGGCATGCTCGCCCTCTGAGCACCAATACACGTCAAGAAGGGCAAGGGTTAACTCAGAGACCTAGTTAACACAAAATGAAGTGGGTAAATCATTATAAATTAGGTCCAGTCGTGGGCCTGAGCATCTTGATCCTAATGGAGCTCATGGGAGGATTCGTGTGGTGGTCGATACAGGGAACCCAGACTGACACAGAATCGAGACGAGGAAGACATCCAACTCATAATTTGTATTGGCAGTATGCTAATTTTACAGCTAAACAAGCTAACAGGTCAAATTGTCTAGTTTGCTCAACTCTGCCACACACCGTTACACAACCATTCATGTTCGAGATCGCCAACACAACGGATGAAGACACTGCGCAAGCATGGCGAGCTGTGATGGAAGCTGTCTGCAATGATGTAGAAGACTGTAATGTCACATATCAAGGTGGGGGAGATGACCCAAGGGTAGAAATTAGTGTAAATGAATTAGGAAAGGGGATAAATTATACCTTATGCGCAGGGTGAAAGGGTGATCCAAACTCAAACCTCGTAGGGAAGGTCAAGGAAACTAGGTGTTCAACCATTTGCACTGTGCAGGGTTCAGTCCCAAATCCAAATGTGACTTGCACGGGATGAAGTGGCACTCTGTACAAGCAAGGCAGAAAAGCGATAACAGGAAGTGACTTAGGACCAGGAGGGAATCTAACTCAGTTAGCGGGTCCAACCTTCTATTACCCAGGCTGGCAGTGGAAGTGTGGTCACTATGTGTATAACTTTCTTCCGGTAGATTGGAAAGTCACGTGTGCCCTGATCCAATTAGATGCCCACCTAATAATAGCAACCCCTGAGACGAGTGGCAGACGACGCAGAAGTGTCGATGATGATTTTCCTCCTCCGGAACATCAGCTGCAACCCAAGGTGAAGAAATTCTTTCAGGCACTGTTTCCACAGTACGGGATAACACAACTCTGGAATGAACTTGAGTTGGTGCATTATAGGCTGGCGCAGTTTGTGAATTCAACCATAGAGGCCATGGAGGGCGTGAGAACTGAATTGACCGCACTCAGATTAATGACGACACAGAATCGCATGGCCCTCGACATCCTTTTGGCAAAGGAAGGTGGAATGTGTGTCATGATAGGAGAACACTGTTGTACGTACATTCCTGAAAATGACGGAAATCATGGTAACATCACTGAGGCACTGAACAAGATGCGCAAGGTTGCTGAACAATTATGAGCAGACGAACATGGAGGAGATAAAGACAGCTGGTGGCGTTGGTTTAGTGGATGGAAGACTCTAATTCTATCCACCATACCGGTCCTGGGCTTAGTGATTGTGATGTTATGTTTGCTCCCTGTTCTCTGTCAATGTTGTATGTCTGTGTTTCAGAGGCAGCTGACAAATATCGGTTACCAGATGGTGAAAATAGACTCCGATGACTTGCCTGACTGGCCTCCAAACCCACATGAAGACTATAACCCACCGTTCCATGACATCAGCACAGTTGACATGAAATTAGTCCTGACTTAAAACACTTTCATTATGATTGTTTCCTGTTCTATTATTCCTGATCTATGTGTATGGCTTGCTAGCATTTATTTAAGATGTCTATGTCTTATAAAAACAGCCTTAGCATTATCCCTGTACACTCAATGACATGTTAAGTCGAATCTCTCTGAGAACTCTTATCACTGAAACTGTGTACAGTTCTTTTCTTTCCTTTTAGTAATTTATCCTATAGGATAAAAAGGGGGGAATGTGAGGGAATTTTTTAATGGATGAACATTATTATTCTCTGTGTTTCTGTGTGTTGAGCTCAAGTGGCCTATACTGAGAAAGATGTTTTTCCTATGTTGTAATCGCTTTTCTGTGGCCTTGGTGGTAATGAGCAGGGTGCTTGAGTTCATCCTAGCTTGCATCTTCCCATGATGTAACCACCTTTCCTGACCTTGGTGGTGATAAGCAGGGTGCCTGAGTTCTCATAACTACGCATCCGCCCGCACGCCAGGTGCACGCTCTAACAAAGCTTCATAGAAAATCTTGAGCCAATCACGTGAAGATGCAAGCAGTAAGCAAATGCCTTTAGAGTATAATAGATAGCAGCCACTAAAACACAACTCAGAGAGCGCGCGCGTACTCTCACATCACTAGAGGTGATGTTCTGCTTTAATTTTCTTTCTTTCCTTTCTTATATACCTTTGTATGATTTACTTTAATAAATGACTGAAAAGACGACTGTTAAGCGTTCTGAAGTGTTTATTAGAAATTTCCATTACACTTTCCACCTGCTGTCAATAGTGTGTGTGTGTGTGTGTGTGTGTGTGTGTGTTTGTTTGTTACAGGGATGGAGCATAAAAGGAGAGAGAGAGCAGAGAAAAGGAGCTCTCTCCCCAACCACAATGCACATATGATTGAGAGAGAGAGAGAGAGAGAGAGGGAGAGAGAGAGAGAAAAAGAAAGAAAGCTGAAAAGCTAAATAAAGTGGTTTGGCTAACATCAACTCTCACCTGTCATGCTTCTGTGCTCCACCCACATCAGGAATTATTACAGTGGTGCCAAAACCCAGAAGCACATAAGGGAACCACCCCATGGAGTCTTCCCCATTTGAAGAGCTCATCCTTGCCCTCGCTACCGCCCAGGAGAACCAGCATCAAATGCTGATCACCCTCCGAGAGGAGCAGCAGCAACGCTTTGAAGCCTTGATGCTGGCCCAGCAAGAAGATTGCCAGGTGTTCCGGCACCTGCTCGTGTCAGCAGGGCCATTGGCCACTGCTGCCACCACCCTCATGAAGATGGGACTGCAGGACGATCCGGAAGTGTTCCTTGCTCTCTTCGAGCAAGCAGCCAAGGCATGGGGGTGGCCGCAGGAGCAGCGTGCGGTGCCCCTCCTCCCACTCCTGACTGGCGAGGTGCAGCTCGCAGTGCAGCAGCTCCCTGCTGACAGCTGACTGGTCTATGCTGACCTAAGGAAAGCCATTCTGCAGCGGCTCAGCTGATCCCCGGAGCAGCATCACCAGCGCTTATGGATGCTGGCACTGGAGGAGGTCGGCTGAATGTTTGCATTCGGCCAGCAACTCCGGGATGTCTGCCGGTGGTGGCTGAGGGCAGAAGACCATGACGCCAATGAGATCATCGATCTGGTGTCACTGGAGCAGTTTATCTCTTGACTTCCAGAAGGAACAGCAGAATGGGTCCAGTGTCACCACCTGGCGTCACTGGAACGAGCCATCGAGCTGGCGGAGGACCATCTGAAGGTGGCTCTGACAACAGGCAGATGAGGCGTCTCTCCTTGCTTCTCTTCTCTCTCTCTCTCCTGTCTCTTGTCCCCCTCTCCATCCTGTTCCCCTGCCACGGAGGTGGCGGCTGGCTACTCCCCAGCCGGCCTGTCGCACCTGTGGTGTCCTCCCATCTCCCTCTTCTGTGTCTGTGTTGTCTCCCCCTCAGGTGAGTAACACCCATAACACCAGTGCAGAGGGAAAGCCTGGGCCGGTGTGGTGGCGCGGCGGGGAGTTGGAGCATCTCCAAAGTCAGAGCTCCACAAGGGAGGTGGGTGCTGTGATCCAGATCCCTGATGTGCCAGAAACCACCCCCGATTAGGCTGGAGCATATCGCATACTGGTGAGTATTCAAGGGGATACATATCACGCTTTGATGGATTCCGGTTGTAATCAGACCTCAATTCACCAATGTCTGGTGCAAGGTGAGGCATTGGGGAGAGCATAAGCGGTGAAAGTGTTGTGTATGCACGGGGATGTTCACTATTACCCTCTAGTGTCTGTCCATATTCTATTCCAGGGCCAAATGCATAGAATAAAGGTGGCAGTTAGTCCCCATCTTACCCACTCATTGATTTTGGGTACTAATTGGCCAGGATTTAAAAAACTAATGGAATATTTAACACATTGTGGGTCCTGCCCTAGTAGGTCATGGGAAGATCCCGGTGTAGCATTGGCAGGAGAAGCTGTCATAGAGCCGTCTACGTCAAGGCCACGTAAGAGTGAGGAGCAGCCCGCTCCTCCTCCCTCTCTCGGGGATTCCCTTGGGGATTTCCCATTAGAGCAGTCGCAAGACGAGACTCTGCGGCATGCGTTTGACCAAGTGAGAGTAATCAATGGTCAAACTCTTCAGCCAAGCATGGCACTGACCTTCCCCTATTTTGCCATTATTAAAGATAGATTGTACTGAGTGATGCAGGACACTCAAACTAAGGAATGAGTAACCCAGTTGTTAATCCCAAAGAGCCATAGGGAACTCGTATTCCATGCAGCTCACTTTAATCCCATGGCTGGACACTTGGGGCAAGACAAAACATTAGCCCGAATAATGGCCCGGTTCTATTGGCAAAGGATTCGCGGGGATGTCCATCGGTGGTGTGCAGCATGCCATGAATGCCAATTAGTAAATCCCACAGCCACTCCAGAAGTGCCATTGTGCCCTCTTCCTCTAATCCAGACCCCGTTTGAGTGAATTGGGATGGATCTCATCGGGCCATTAGATTGGTCAGCACGGGGATATTGCTTTATTTTAGTTCTAGTGGACTATGCAACGCGATATCCGGAAGCAGTGCCTCTCCGCAATATCTCAGCATGCAGTATTGCAGAAGCACTCTTCCGCTTTATCTCCTGGGTCAGGATTCCAAAAGAAATCCTGACAGACCAGGGCACTTCGTTTATGTCACGCACACTGTGCGAGCTGTATGGGTTACTGGGGATTAAGTCTATCCACACCAGCGTCTATCACCCACAAACAGATGGCTTAGTAGAGTGATTTAACCAAACACTCAAAAACATAATCCGGAAATTTGTAAGTGAAGATGCGCGTAATTGGTATAAGTGGCTTGAGCCCCTGTTGTTTGCAGTATGAGAGGTCCCGCAAGCCTCCATGGGGTTTTCTCCCTTTGAATTATTATATGGGCGTAAGCCGTGTGGCATTCTGGACATGCTACGGGAAAATTGGGAGGAGGGAGCTTCACCAAGTAAAAATGAAATTCAGTACGTTCTTGACCTGCGCACAAAACTCCACACCCTCATGCACCTAACCCAGGAGAATTTACAGCAGGCACAAGAACATCAAAGCCGGCTGTATGACAGGGGCATGTGCCTTAGAGAGTTCACGCCGGGAGACAAAGTGCTCATATTATTGCCCACATCGAGTTCTAAACTAGTCGCCAAGTGCCAAGAGCCCTTTGAGGTCACATGGCGAGTCAGGGATGTCAACTATGAGGTGAAGCGAATGGATAGGGGTGGGGCACTGCAAATCTACCACCTCAACCTTTTAAAACTTTGGAATGAGGGGGTCCCCGTGGCGTTGGCGTCGATAGTCCCAGAGAAGGCAGAGCTGGGGCCGGAGGTAAAAAAGATAACATCTCGGACCACTCCGGTCCCTTGTGGAGACCACCTCTCACCGGCCCAACTCACAGAGGTAGCCAAGTTGCAGAAGGAATTTTCTGACGTGTTCTCGCCCCTTCCTGGTCATACCCACCTCATAGAACACCACATCGAAATGCCCCCAGGGGTGGTAGTGCGTAGCTGCCCTTACCGATTGCCCGAACACACAAAAAAGGTGGTTCGGGACGAACTCAAGGCCATGCTCGAAATGGGCATAATCGAGGAGTTCCACAGTGACTGGAGCAGCCCAGTGGTCCTGGTTCCCAAGACCGATGGGTCGGTCCGGTTCTGTGTGAACTATAGAAAGGTCAACGTGGTGTCTAAATTTGACGCATACCCTATGCCTCGCGTTGATGAGTTGCTTGATCAGTTAGGTGCTGCTCGCTTTTATTCGACATTGGATCTAACAAAGGGATATTGGCAGATCCCCTTGACTCCTCTATCCCGAGAAAAAAACGTCCTTTTCCACACCATTTGGATTACACCAATTTGTCATGCTCCCTTTTGGGTTATTTGGGGTGCCTGCTATGTTCCAGCGGCTTATGGACAGGGTCCTCCACCCTCACACTGCCTACGCAGCCACCTATCTAGACAACATTATAAGTTACAGTAATGATTGGCCGTGGCACCTGGAACACCTGAGGGCCATTCTAAAGTCACTGGGGCAAGCGGGCCTCACAGCTAACCCAAAAAAGTGTGCGATTGGGCGGGTGGAAGTATGGTATCTGGGGTTCCACTTGGGCCATGGGCAGGTGCATCCCCAAATTAGCAAGACCGCAGTGATTGTGGCCTACCCGAGGCCCAAGACCAAAAAGGAGGTGAGATGGTTCTTGGGGCTGGCTGGCTATTATCGTAGGTTTATACCTAATTATTCGGACATCACCAGCCCGCTAACCGATCTCACTAATAATGGGGCTCCAGATCCGGTCCAGTGGATGGAGCAGTGCCAACAGGCCTTCTCTGAGGTAAAAGCTGCACTGTGTGGGGGGCCACTTTTACACTCCCCTGACTTCTCTCTCCCCTTTATTTTGCAGACTGGTGCATCGGACAGAGGGCTGGGGGCCGTTTTGTCCCAGGAGGTGGAGGGCGAGGAGCACCCCATGCTGTACATCAGCTGGAAACTCTCGATGCGTGAAAGCAGGTACAGCACAATCGAGGAGGAGTGTCTCGCCATCAAGTGGGAGGTCCTTGCCCTTCGATACTACCTGCTGGGGTGCCCTTTCACTCTCTGTTCGGACCACACACCTCTCCAATGGCCCCACCGCATGAAGGATGCCAATGGTGGATCACCAGTTGGTATCTCGCCCTTCAGCCATTTAAGTTCGAGGTGATCCACAGGTCAGGGGCGCAGATGGTGGTGGCAGACTTCCTGTCCCGTCGGGGGGGGAGTCAGCTTCAGGCCGGACGGCTCCCCAGCCTGAGTCAGGCGGTGGGGGTATGTGGCAGTGAGGGCGTGGCCAAGCAGCAGTCTGTGAATGGAGGGTGGGGTCGGGGAAGGTAAGTAGTTAAGTCATTCCACCTGCTGTCAATAGTGTGTGTGTGTGTGTTTGTTACAGGGATGGAGCATAAAAGGAGAGAGATAGCAGAGAAAAGGAGCTCTCTCCCTGACCACAACACATATATGAATGAGTGAATGAGTAAGAAAGAAAGAAAGAAAGAAAGAAAGAAAGAAAGAAAGCTGAAAAGCTAAATAAAGTGGTTTGGCTAACATCAACTCTCACCTGCTGTGCTTCTGTGCTCCACCCACATCAGGAATTGTTACAATAATGATATTAAATGTTTCTACATAAAAAAATATACCATCTATAGGAGTAAACTACAATGGTGATGGTGTATTAGGGCTGAGGTGGGGGTAATGTTCTGAGAAAAAACTCAGAATTTCTGAGATTAAAGTCGTACATTTATGAGAAAAAAAAAACCTTGGATATTCTCCAAGATTATAAAAAGTCATAAATTTGCAAGAAAACTACTGGGAAATATAGTTTTGACAAGGAAATAGATCACTTCACTTTGCAAGGTTGGATCAACATCACATCGCAAATGCCACGGCTGAGTCGAGAGTTGTAGAAAATGCAGTCTTTCCTTCTTGATCATGTAGTATAAAAGAATAAAGCGCTAAGAGATTTCCTCCTACATTTCCCTGAATGCACTGCAGTCAGAAAGCAGGAAAGCATGATGGTTATTTCTCATAAATTTGTGGCTTCTTAATCTTGGAAGTTCTGACTATTTCATCTTGGAATTTCTGAGTATTTTTTTTCTCTCAAATTTGACTTTATAATCTTGAAGAATATCTGAGTTGTTTTCTTGCAAATGTACAACTTTAATATCTTTTAATTTTATCTTTAATTTTAATAACTTTAATTTTTAAACCTACACTGACCCTTATACACCATATCATAGTAAACTGTAATAAACTAAACTTGGTTATTTAGTGTGGCAAAAAAAAATGCCTTTAAAAAAATGCAACAGTGGTTTAAGGTACAAAGAAATTGGCTACTACTTTTTTATTGGATAAATCATGCATTTTCAGTATAGCAGTTGTCACTGACTTGATAATGGTCAAGAACAATTAGAAGAAGTATAACACATGGTTTCAGTTAAAAAAAATCAAGTGATAATGTTGTACTAGGAGTAGTATGATGATGCTGTGTCTGAAAACATCTCACAGAGTGAGTCACTTCTTCCTATTGGGAGGAGAGTTTATCTATTTATACAGCAGTATAAATAGATTCATCTAGAGGGATTAAACATGCTTTACTTATTAGTCAGAAAGACTTAATGCCAGTGTTTTCAGGCATGAAGCTCATACTAGCATCTGCAGATATAAGAATCTCTTTTATCACTATAAATACTTCAGGGTTGGGTTTTGACAACTAGAAATGCTGCTGTCAAGCTGATCACCTTTTTTTCTGTATTGTGATCATCTAACGAGATTATCTCATGGTTCTTGTTTTGTTTTGTTTCCTTCAGATATAGGTAAAACGAGCATTTCTTTTATGAATATCAGTTGTCAGAAATCTTTGTTTTTCATAGAAAAGCAACATGTTATAATGTCAACTTACTATTTTTATTAATGTTATTGGAGAACGTTTGCCATGTTTCTTCACAGGAGGCAAATGATGAGTACCTTCATAACCAGGAGTAATGGGACGGTCACACTGCCCGAACTTTGCTGGAGCGTTCCTGGAGCGGTGAAAAAAATTCATCACCGCTCGTAACTGTTCACCACCGTTTAACAAAAGTTGGCCCCCGTTAAAGCGACGCCGTATACGCTCGGCCACCGCTGATGTTTCTCGATGGGCCCTCCTACCGCTCCGAAAGTTTTGAGCTGCACAAAATATTGCGAGCGGTGAGGAGGGGGCAATTTTCCGCCCCGGCAAAGTTCACCCCCGCTCCACCAACGCCCAGTCAAAGTTTGGCACTGCTAGACGCAAGTTCATGGATGCTTGGGTCCGCTAGGCCAACACAGAAATCTTGAACGCTGGACCACCACTGCTTCGCCAGCGTTGCCCAGGCGGCGATTAAATGTTGCACAAACTTCGGTGGAGCGGTTGTAAGCGTTTTACGAGTGGACACGGGGTTGCTGGAACGGTGTCGGGCGTTGAAGCAGCTATCCATGGCGGCGATGAACTTTGGTTTGGCGTTGGTATAGAGGTGTCGGAGTGGGACCAGAATTTGGCTATAAATACGGGGAGAAATGGACCAGGAGCTCATTTGGAATCGAGCTGCTGTTGAGTTCAGACCTCATCTATATCGAATTTGCTCAAAGTTACAGCAAAACTGTATCACCATGGATGCTGAGAGACTTGCTATGATTGGTGCTAAACCAACTTTATACCCCCGCCGAGCCAAAGCCCGCATGTGCAGAACGCCGCTATACCAACGCTCGCGTCACCGCTAAACCTACGCTCGCTACCGCTAAACCAACGCTAAAGCAACGCCGGCTTCAGCGGTGCACCGCTAAGCCAACGCCCGTGTTTTCAATTTTTTTCCCATTTTGTGCGCAGTGACGAGCGTTGTCGAAATTCGGCCCCCCCCTCCCTACCATTCAAGGAACGCTCCAGCAAAGTTCGGGCGGTGTGACCGGGCCATAATGTGGAATATAATATGTGGCAGGATGATGGATAATTACAATAAATAAATAAATAAATAAATAAATGACATTTTTCTCCCTCTGGCAATATTATGACAAATATGTCTTTATAAAGTTAGCTGAATTCTTCATAATCCCCAGATTGTTGGTGTTCTCATGAGTTTTCTTTCCTGTTCACTAGCACTGATTATGTAAGATGAAATAGCCCTCGGATTCTTTTCCACCCTTTCCTAGTTTCCAACATTCTCTGGTTGTGAGTATACAGTACCCTCATAGACTGCTAAGGAAAATAAAGTACATTCAATATTTGCAGCCAATTACAGTCTAGCAAAACACTCCATCATTATGTTCCTGCTTTTGTCAGGAAGTGTGACTGCAGAAGATTCACAATTCTCACAGTGATTAGTGATTATCATAATCATTACTTTCTCTTTAGTACAGAATGTGAGTGATCATAATGAAGACAGTAGCAAAGGCTACTTCAGCTTTCAACTTGGTGAATTTAAAGACAAGGAAGTGAGATGGTCATCGGTATATCTTTATCGATTTCTAGGTGGCAGTCCAATTTCTTTGTTTCGTTTGTACATTTTAAAAATATTTTTTCACAAAGTTGTCAAAACAGACAATACATCATCACTTCAATATGTGTGTGATGTTGAGATAATTGGTAAATAGTACCAGATAATTTGGGCAATGGTCTGTGGATAGAACAGTTGTAACAGGCCATTTAAATTTTAAACACATTGGCTAATAACAAAAAACATCTGTCTGTTCATTTCAACACCATAGAACTTTCACCATACCATTCACCCCCCTTCCCCTCCCAGTTAAGGTACAGTTTCCAAATTTTCAATGTACATTCCTTCTGAAACACAAGTATTATAATGAAGTTTTTTAATTTGACTCCAGTATGTTCTTTTATTAGTACCAAGATCCTTCCAGACATTTTACTAAACTGTCTTAGTTAAAAAGTTTGTCACGTGAGTAGGCAATAGACAGATGTAACTGCAGGAAGAGTTTATTAAAAGCAAGCTGGCAAACAATACTGAAATGTGAGGCAAAGAGCATAAACAGGAATAGACAGGAGATAGACTAGCAATACTATAAACAAATGTCTGAGTATGAACAGGTATGTGACACAGCATATACTTCACAAAGTCCTGTGAGTCCTTAAGTGAGTCCTTAAATACCTTGATTGTGTGGTGATCAGGATCAGGTGCTTGGCATCAATTATTCTTAAGGAGCATGAGCGCAGCATGAATGTGAGTTGCAGTCCAAGGTGCACCACTGCATACTCTGAGTGCAAATGCATGCAGACATGACAGAACCCCTCTTCCAATGAGCCCCCTCTGGGAGCTTAAAACCTTCTTGGTCAGCCCAGGAGAAGAGTACCTGGAGTTGAGCAGTCCTTTTGGGGATCCACTCTGACTTGGAAAATACATGGCACAGAAACATGAGTTCAGGTAGAGGCTTGAGTTCAGGTTCCAACTGGTACAGAGGCGTGGATGCAGGTGAAGGCTTGGGTACAAGCCAAGGTTCAGGCATAGATTTAGACATGGACATGGGCTTGAGCATGGGTATGGACCCTGGCATCAGTAGGGGCATGGACTTGAACATGGGCATGGACTCAGGCATCAGCATGGGCATGGACCCAGGTGTGGACATGGGCATGGACTCAGGCATGAACATGGGATTGAGCATGGGCATGGACTTGAACATGGTCATGGATTCAGACATTAGCATGGGAATTGACCCAGGCATGGACATGGGCATGGACTCAGGCATGGATATGAGCTTGAGCATGGGCATGGACTCTGGCATCAGCATGGGCTCCGGCATGAGTATGGGCATTGGCTCTGGTATAGGCATAAGCAGGGCTTCATGCTCAGACATGGGCTCAGAGACAGGCATAGGCTTAGGCATGAGTGTGGGCTCTGGCATTCTAGAATGGGCACATTCAGCACAGGACAAGACTTACTTGTGGGTATCCAAAAGTGTGAAGAGCCACCAGAATTTGGCCCTGAGGAGCTGGTATGTGTGTTTAATGTCTAAATGGACCGTGGCTGGTGAGGTGTGAGCCCATGGTCTCTGAGGAGTGGGGGAATTTACTTGAGGTGAGCAGGGCAGTTGGCAGGGATGTGGTCAATCATGATTCGAGCAATGGTGTTGTCCCTGAAGCCTGGAGGCAGAATGATGGTATCCTCCCTGAAGACTGGAGGTGGAGTAAAGATCTCATCCTCACACTCAGAAAGTGGAGAGACAATGTCATCTTTGAAGCCAGGTGGAGGAGCGAGCACAGGCATGCAGTTGCTCTGTAATCCTCTAGAAGGTGGTCTGAAGTGGAGACTGCCCTCTCAGCCTCTTGAAGGAGCTCTTGAGCGAAGGCCTCCTCGTCTGCTGTCATGTTAGCCTCTGGAGGGAGCTCTGAAGTGAAGCCTCCTTGTCTGCTGCTGTATCAGCCTTGGGGGTACTAGCCCCCCCCCCAAAAAAAAAAAAAAGTTTCTAGGGATTCATCCATCTCTAGAGTCTGGAACAGGTGCATCAGCAAAGTGCTCAACCATACAGATAGAGGCTGAGGAACAGAAAACGTGGTGTGGCATTGCGCAGTGTCTGCTATCTTCCACTACATCCATGTGGTGGACAAAGTATTCTCTCACATGAGTAATTGACAGACAGATGTAATTGGAGGAAGAGTTTATTAAAAGTAAGCTGGCAAAAAAATACCAAAATGTGAAGCAAAGAGCATAAACAGGAACAGACAGGGAACAGACTTTAAGCAAACAGTGCAAACTAGACAAGGCAAAAAAAAGAGGGCAGGAAAACAGAAACAAAGTAGCAAAACAATAAAAAAAAATGACTTAGTATAGACAGGTATGTAATACAGCATATACTTCACAAAGTCCTGTGAGTCCTTAAATATGTTATCCTTGATTGTGCTATGATCTGGATCAAGTGCATCATTGCACTTTGTACAAAAAAGCTGAATGGTTATCCCTGTCTGTTAGAAGATTCACTCATTGGCTGACTTTTATTTATAAGTCTCTACTTGGTATGGTCCCATCCTAACTCGGAAATTACCTTGTTAGGAATCATGGACATTATAGCCTACGATCCACTGGCCTTGTGTCTTCACAGAACTGGGGAAAAAGGCATTTCGCTTTGCTGCTTCCTCTGCATGGAACTTTCTGCAAGATGAATTAAAATTGTCGGATTTGATTCCTCTTGATAGCTTTGTTAGAATTCTTAAAACTAAGGAACTCGAAAGCATTGGGCTTTGTCACTGTTTTTAATTCAGATGTAAAAATGTGTTATAGATGCTAATCTATCTCTGATATTTTTTATTGTATGTTTATTATTTGTATTATTGTTTGTACTATAAAATCTGCTGCCTCTTGGCCAGGTCACTTTTGAAAAAGAAATTTTATATCTCAATAAGCTTTACCTGGTTAAATAAAGGTTATTATTAAGTGCTTGGCATCAATTAGTCTTAATGCATGCAGTGTGAATGTGAGTTGTAGCCCAAGGCGTGCCACTACACTCTGAGTGCAAACGTGCACAGATGTGACAGTTTAAAGGATAAGCTGACCAAGCACTCATCTGCTACAGTGGTGCTTGAAAGTTTGTGAACCCTTTAGAATTTTCTATGTTTCTGCATAAATATTAATTAAAACATCATCAGATTTTCACACAAGCCCTAAAAGTAGATAAAGAGAACCCAGTTAAACAAATGAGACAAAAATATTATACTTGGTCATTTATTTATTGAGGAAAATGATCCAATATTACATATCTGTGAGTGGCAAAAGTATGTGAACTTCTAGGATTAGCAGTTAATTTGAAGGTGAAATTAGAGTCAGGTGTTTTCAAATCAATGGGACAACAATCAACTGAGAGTGGGCACCCTGTTTTATTGAAAGAACAGGGATCTGTCAAAGTCTGATCTTCACAACACATGTTTGTGGAAGTGTATCATGGCACGAACAAAGGAGATTTCTGAGGATCTCGGAAAAAGTGTTGGTGATGCTCATCAGACTGGAAAAGGTTACAGAAACATCTCTAAAGAGTTTGGACTCCACCAATCCACAGTCAGATTGCATACAAATGGAGGAAATTCAAGACCATTGTTACCCTCCCCAGGAGTGGTCGACCAACAAAGATCACTCCAAGAGCAAGGCATGTAATAGTTGGCGAAGTCACAAAGGACCCCCAGGGTAACCTCTAAGCAACTGAAGGCCTCTCTCACATTGGCTAATGTTAATGTTCATGAGTCCACCATCAGGACAACACTGAACAACAATGGTGTGCATGGCAGGGTTGCAAGGAGAAAGCCACTGCTCTCCAAAACGAACATTGCTGCTCATCTGCAGTTTGCTAAAGATCACGTGTACTATTGAAGGCTATTGGAAAAATGTTTTGTGGACGGATGAAACCAAAAGAGAACTTTTTGGTTTAAATGAGAAGCATTATGTTTGGAGAAAGGAAAACACTGCATTCCAGCAGAAGAACCTTATCCCATCTGTGAACCATGTTGGTGGTAGTGTCATGGTTTGGGCCTGTTTTGCTGCATCTGGGCCAGGATGGCTTGCCATCATTGATGGAGCAATGAATTTTGAATTATACCAGCGAATTCTAAAGGAAAATGTCAGGACATCTGTCCATGAACTGAATCTCAAGAGAAGGTGGGTCATGCAGCAAGACAATGACCCTAAGCACACAAGTCATTCTACCAAAGAATGGTTAAAGAAGAATAAAGTTAATGTTTTGGAATGGCCAAGTCAAAGTCCTGACCTTAATCCAATCGAAATGTTGTGGAAGGACCTGAAGCGAGTAGTTCATGTGAGGAAACCCACCAGCATCCCAGAGTTGAAGTTGTTCTGTACGGAGGAATTGGCTAAAATTCCTCCAAACAAATGTGCAGGACTGATCAACAGTTACCGGAAACATTTAGTTGCAGTTATTGCTGCACAAGGGGGTTACACCAAATACTGAAAGCAAAGGTTCACATACTTTTGCCACTCACAGATATGTAATATTGGATCATTTTCCTCAATAAATAAATGACCAAGTATAATATTTTTATATCATTTGCTTACCTGGGTTCTCTTTATCTACTTTTAGGACTTGTGTGAAAATCTGATGATGTTTTAGGTCATATTTAATCAGAAATATAGAAAATTCTAAAGGGTTCACAAACTTTCAAGCACCACTGTATGGATACAGCTCACATTAAGTAAGTGCAGTTCATAATTTCTTTTCACATTAAATGTGGTATTTTGAGATAAGCAGTGTATCAGATTAAGATATATAATCTTATATATATGGATATATCCTCCAATATATATTATTGTTAATTAGCAGAGTCATTTTTTATGTATTTATGTGCAAAAATGAATTTTGGCAAGTTCCAGTCCTTGTGCATAAGTCTCATCCAGCTGTCCAAGTTGTTGTCTAATGTACATGATTTCTAATCCAGTCTCACAGGGAAAAAAAATTATAATAATAATTTGCATGCTTATAGCACCTTCTATATGTTGAATATAAACATTCTGGTACAAGCAGAATGTCTACATGGAAAGTCTTTGTATTCTAATTAGCCTAGATAATTTACAGCCTAAAATGTCTCATCATATTTCGACACTGAAAAGTACAAAATTTATGCATGAAGTGGGCTATGATCAATATGTTCAAATAGAGGTAAAATCATTCATTGCATCCTGATCTTTAAATACAACTTTGTAGTATAGTGATAAAGGTGGGTGTTGTTAAATTGTTTTTGTTGAACATGACACAGAGCATTCGAATGAACGTTTGATACTATATGTTGCAACATGTGGTTGTGCCAGAATGTTGCTATTCAATGTATAGAAGGTGCTCCAGATATGTTATATGCAAGTGTGGCAGTGGGGGCGTGGCCAAGTGTCGGTCTGTGAATGGAGGGCGGAGTCAGGGAAGGTAAGTGTTGGAATCATTGCACCTGATGGGAATTAACGTGTTTGTGTGTCTTCCCCAGTGACCGCGCCCTTTCAAAAGGAGAGAGAGAGAGAGCAGAGAAAGAGAGCTCTCTCCCCAACCAGAACACTTGTGTGTGTGCGTGTGTGGCTGGGAGAGTCTGAAAAGCTGAAAAGCTAAAAATAAAGAGTTTTTGAGAACTCAGTTCTGGCCTGCCGTGCTTATGTGCTCCACCCACCTGGTCAGATACTACAGTGGTGCCAAAACCCGGGAAGGAGTGCAGAAGGGAACGGCCACATGGAGTCCTCCCCCTTTAAGGATCTGGTCCATGCCCTCGCCATGGCCCAACAGAGCCAGCACCAGGTGCTGATCACCCTCTGGAAGGAGCAGGAACAAAGGTTCGAAGCCCTGGTGCTGGCACAACAGGAAGATCACCAGGCATTCCAACACCTGCTCACGTCGGCGGGGTCCACGATCACCACTGCCGCAGACCCTCCACACCTCACCCTAACGAAGATGGGTCCGCATGATGACCCCAAAGCCTTCCTCGCTCTTTTCGAGCAGGCAGCTGAGGCATGGGGTTGGCTGGTGGAACAGCGTGTGGCGCGCCTCCTCCCCCTACTAACGGGCGAGGTGCAGCTGGCCGCGCTACAGCTCCCTGCTGACAGCCAGCTGGTCTATGCGGACCTCCGCAGGGCCATCCTCCAGCGTGTGGGTCGCACCCCGGAGCAGCAGCAGCAGCGCTTCCACCTGCTGCGCCTGGAGGAGGTCAGCCGGCCGTTCACGTTTGGCCAGCAACTCCGGGATGCCTGCCAGTGGTGGCTGAGGGCTGACAACCGCAACGCTGAAGGAATCATTGGTCTGGTGGCGCCAGAACAATTCGTCACCTGACTTCTGGAAGGAACAGTGGAGTGGGTCCAGTGCCATCGCCCAGCGTCGCTGGATCAGGCCATCGAGCTGGCGGAGGACCATATGGCGGCCATTCCGATGGCAGGACAGCACGTCTCCCCTTCTCCCCTCTCTTCTCTCTCTCCCTCTCCCTCTGTTCCTTGTCCTCGCCCCATTCCCCCACCGCGGAGGCTGGGGCCGGCTCCACCCCAGCCGGCCCGCCGCACCCACGGTGCCCTACCATTTTCTACTTCCTTGTCTGTGTCTCCCCCCCCCCCTCAGCTGAGTGATCTCCGGAACACCGGTGCAGGGAGAGAGCCTGAGCTGGTATGCTGGTGCTGCGGGGAACCGGGGCACCCTCAGCATCAGTGCTCGGCGATGGAGGTGGGCGTGGTGGTCCGGATCCCCGAAGCGCCAGGGACTGCCCTCAATCGGGCCAGAGCATATCGCATACCGGTGAGTATCCAAGTGGATACATATCAGGCTTTGGTGGACTCCGGCTGTAATCAGACCTCAATCCACCAAAGCCTGGTGCAAGACGAGGTATTGGGAAGAGTACAATTGGTGAAGGTGTTGTGTGTGCATGGGGATGTTCACAACTACCCTTTAGTGTCAGTCCACATTCTATTTCGAGGGGAAAAATTTAGAGTAAAGGTGGCGGTTAATCCTCGCCTTGCCCACTCAAGAATTTTGGGGACTGATTGGCCGGGATTTTGGGAATTAATGACGCATTTACTGAAGAGTGGGGCCTGCCTTAGTTCAGCGGGGAGAGGTCCTGGAGTGGCATTGGCGGGAGCAGCTGTCACAGAGCCGTCTGCCTCATCACTGCTTCAGAGTGAGGAGCAGCTGGCTCCTCCTCCCTCTCTCGGGGATTCCCTCGTGAATTTCCCATTAGAGCACTTGCGAGATGAGACTCTACGGCATGCATTTGACCAAGTGAGAGTAATCGATGGTCAAACTCTCCAGCCAAATGCCACCCTGTCCTTCCCCTATTTTTCCATTAATAAGGATAGATTATACAGAGTGATGCAGGACAATCAGACTAAGGAACAAATAATACAGCTTTTAATCCCAAAGAGCCACCGGGAATTTATATGCCAGGCAGCTCACTTTAATCCCATGGCCGGACACTTGGGGCAGGATAAAACATTAGCCCGAATAATGGCCAAGTTCTATTGGACAGAGATTCACGGCGATGTCCGTAGGTGGTGTACGGCGTGCTGCGAATGCCAGTTAGTAAATCCCGCGGCCATTCCAAAAGCGCCTTTGCGCCCTCTGTAGACTGGTACCAAAATCCAGAATTGTGACACCCAAAGGCATTTTTGAGACAAAGTCGGCAGTCTTATTTTGTCAATTTGGGTGTGCCGAATTCAAATCTGCAATATGCCAAGCTCTATCTGACCTCTGTTGACCTCTAGAGGTCATTGAACTTTGGGCCTGTAAATGTCTCAGCTGAACCCAGTTTCTCAGCTTTCTAAGGAATGAAATGTACTAAAATGATTAATGAAGTTAGCAAATGGCCTTGTTTGTTAAATGTTTGGGTGCTGAATTCATTTTTCATTTGTAAAACGACATATGACCTCTGATAACCTCAAGGTCATTAAACTTGGCCTATAGGCCTATGCATTTAACGGCATTTTTAAACTGACTTTACTCCCCCAAAAAGAATATGAACAGACAAAAAACAAATAGAAAGGAACAAATACAACATTAAATGCCAGTCCATGTACATGGGACTTACTTTTCACAATGAGAATGCCTAGGTGATCACCTTACATAACATTGCATTATATTTAGCGGTTATTGTTTATACAAAGCTACTGAAAAAAGGACAGATTCAGCAGCATACAAAATGTGGGGGCATATAGGGTATACAGGTTAATCAAGGTTAGTATATATGAGAGAAAAAAAAATTTTTTTTTTAAACGGGTGTGGCAGCGGGGGCATGGTCAAGCGCCGGTCTGTGACAGGAGGGCGGAGTCAGGGAAGGTGAGTGGCAGAATCACTACACCTGAGAGCAATTAACCTGTGTTTGTGTCTTCCCAGTGACCGTGCCCTACTTAAGGAGGGAGAGCGAGAGCAGAGGAGCTCTTGCTGAACCAGACGCTGAGTGTGTGTGTGTGTCTGAAAAGTGCATACATAATTGTTATGCTGAAAAGTGTGGCAATAAAACATGCTGTCAAACCTGATTTCTGTCCTGCCGTCCTCTGTGCTCCACCCACGAACACTGAACCGTTACAGTGGTGCTGAAATCCGGGACCTGGAGCACAGCAGCCTCACAGCCCCATGGAGTCCTCCCCGTTTGCTGAACTGATCCACGCCCTCGCCACGGCCCAGCAAAGCCAGCACCAGGCGCTACTCACCCTCCGAAAGGAGCAAGAAGAGCGGTTGGAGGCCCTGGTGTTGGCCCAACAAGAAGATCGACAGGCGTTCAGGCACCTCCTCGCGTCGGCGGGGCCCACCAGCGCTCCTACCGCGGGCCCATCTCCCCTCACCGTCACCAAGATGGGCCGGCAGGATGACCCCGAGGCGTTCATCACACTCTTTGAGCAAGTCGCCGAAGCCGGCCGCGCTCCAGCTCCCCGCCGACCACCGGCTGGCCTACGCGGACCTCCGCCGGGCCGTCCTCCAGCACGTGGGGTGCACTCCAGAACAGCAGCGCCAGCGCTTCCGTGCGCTGCGCTTGGAGGAAGTCGGCCGGCCGTTCGTGTTTGGCCAGCAGCTCCGGGATGCCTGCTGGCGGTGGCTGAGGGCCAACAACTGCGATGCCGAAGGAATCCTCAACCAGGTGGCGCTGGAACAGTTCGTCACTCGCTTGCCAGCAGGAACTGCAGAGTGGGTCCAGTGCCACCGCCCGGCGTCGCTGGATCAAGCAGTCGAGCTGGCGGAGGACCATTTGGCGGCTGTCCCGGCAGCAAGACAGCAGATGGCATCTTCTCTTCTCTCCTCTTCTCTCTCTCTCCCCCTCCTCCTGTGTCCCGTCCTCGCCCCATTCCCCCTCCACGGAGGCGGGGGCCAGCACCACCCCAGCCAGCCCGCCGCACCCGCGGTGCCCTCCCGTTTCTCCCTTCTGTGTCTGTCTCTCCCCCACCTCAGGTGAGTGAGCCCCAGATCACCGGTGCAGAGGGAAAGCCCGGGCCGGTTTGCTGGCGCTGCGGGGAGCTGGGCCACCTTCAACAGCAGTGCACGGCAATGGAAGTGGGCGCAGTGGTTCGGATCCCCGACACACCAGAGGCCGCCCTCGATCGGGCCGGAGCGTATCGCATACCGGTGAGTATCCAAGGGGCTACATATCAGGCGTTGGTGGATTCTGGTTGTAATCAGACCTCAATTCGCCAAAGCCTGGTTCAAAACGAGGCATTGGGGGGAGCACAAGGGGTGAAGGTGTTGTGTGTGCACGGGGATGTTCACAGCTACCCTTTTTTGTTGGTCCACATTATTTTCAGAGGGGAAAAATTTATAGTGAAGGCGGCGGTTAATCCCCGCCTTACACACTCTCTAATTTTGGGGACTGATTGGCCGGGATTTCGAGGTTTAATGACACGCCGAATAAAGAGTGGGTCCTGCCATTTAACAGGGGGAGGTCCCGGTGCCGCTTTGGCGGGAGCAGCTGTCGCAGAGCCGTCTACGTCATCTCCGCGTCAGAGTGAGGAGCCGCCGGTTCCTCCTCTATCTATTGGGGAATCCCTCGCGGATTTCCCATTAGAACAATCACGAGACGAGACTCTGTGACATGCTTTTGACCAAGTGAGAGTAATCGATGGTCAAACGCTCCAGCCGAACGCCACCCCGTCCTTCCCCTACTTCGCAATTATGAAGGATAGGTTATACCGAGTGACGCAGGACACTCAAACTAAAGAGCGTGTCACGCAACTTTTAATTCCGAAGAGCCGCCGGGAATTGGTATTCCAGGCAGCTCACTTTAATCCCATGGCTGGACACTTAGGGCAGGATAAAACACTAGCCCGAATAATGGCCCGATTCAATTGGCCGGGGATTCGCGGCGATGTTCGTAGGTGGTGTACGGCATGCCGCGAATGCCAGTTAGTAAATCCAGCGGCCATTCCAAAAGTGCCTTTGCGCCCTCTTCCATTAATCGAGACCCCGTTTGAGAGAATTGGGATGGATCTCATCGGGCCATTAGATCGGTCAGCACGAGGGTACCGCTTTATATTAGTTCTGGTAGACTATGCAACGCGATACCCGGAAGCAGTGCCTCTGTGCAATATCTCAGCACGCAGTATTGCAGAGGCGCTCTTCCGCGTCATCTCCCGAGTTGGAATCCCGAAAGAGATTCTGACTGATCAAGGCACTACATTTATGTCACGGACACTGCGCGAACTGTATGAGTTATTGGGGATTAAGCCGATCCGCACCAGAGTGTATCACCCACAAACGGACGGTTTAGTAGAACGGTTCAACCGCACCCTCAAAAATATTATTAAAAAATTCGTAAGTGAGGACGCACGTAATTGGGATAAGTGGCTCGAACCCTTGCTGTTCTCAGTGCGAGAGGTCCCCAAGCCTCCACGGGGTTCTCCCCATTCGAATTATTATTTGGGCGTAAGCCACGCGGGATCCTAGATGTGCTGCAGGAAAATTGGGAGGAGGGACCTTCACAAAGCAAAAACGAAATTCAGTACATTATGGACCTGCGCGCAAAACTCCACACACTCACCCATCTAACTCAGGAGAATTTGTGGCAGGCCCAGGAACGGCAAGCCCGCCTGTACAACAAGGGTACGCGCCTTAGAGAGTTCACTCCGGGAGATAAAGTACTCGTACTGCTGCCCACGTCGAGCTCCAAATTGATCGCCAAGTGGCAAGGACCCTTTGAGGTCACACGGCGAGTCGGGAACGTCAACTATGAGGTGAGGCAAACGGACAGGGGTGGGGCGCTACAGATTTACCACCTCAATCTGCTTAAACTCTGGAACAAGGAGGTCCCTGTGGCGTTGGTGTCGGTGGTTCCGGAGAAGGCGGAGCTGGGGCTGGAGGTTCAAAAAGGGACATTGGCATCACATACCTCTCCGGTCCCCTGTGGAGACCACCTCTCCCCGACCCAACTCACGGAGGTCGCCCAGTTGCAGACCGAGTTTTTGGATGTGTTCTTGCCCCTGCCTGGTCACACTAACCTCATAGAGCACCACATCGAGATGCCCCCGGGGGTGGTAGTGCGTAGCCACCCTTACAGGCTACCCGAACACAAAAAAAAGGTGGTTCGGTAAGAACTTCAGACCATGCTCGAAATGGGCATCGTCGAGGAGTCCCACAGTGACTGGAGCAGCCCGGTGGTCTTGGTACCCAAGGCCGATGGGTCGGTCTGGTTCTGTGTGGACTATAGGAAAGTCAACGGGGTGTCTAAATTTGACGCATACCCAATGCCTCGTATTGACGAGCTGCTCAATCGACTAGGCATGGCTCGCTTTTATTCGACACTGGATTTGATGAAGGGATATTGGCAGATCCCCTTGACTCCACTATCCCAAGAAAAAACGGCCTTTTCCACACCATTTGGGTTACACCAATTCGTCACACTTCCGTTTGGGCTGTTTGGGGCGCCCGCTACATTTCACCGGCTGATGGATCGGGTCCTCCGCCCCCACGCCACCTATGCGGCCGCCTATCTTGATGACATCATCATATATAGTAATGACTGGCCGAGGCACTTGGAACACCTAAGGGCCATCCTTAGGTCGCTGAGGCGAGCGGGTCTCACAGCCAACCCAAAGAAGTGTGCGATTGGGCGGGTGGAAGTACGGTATCTGGGCTTCCACTTGGGCAACGGGCAGGTGCGTCCCCAAATTAACAAGACCTTTGCAATTGCGGCCTGCCCGAGGCCCAAGACCAAAAAGGGGGTGAGACAGTTCCTGGGGCTGGCTGGCTATTATCGTAGGTTTATACCTAATTATTCGGACATCACCAGCCCGCTGACTGATCTCACTAAAAAGGGGGCACCAGATCCGGTCCAGTGGACGGAGCAATGCCAACGGGCTTTTTCAGAGGTAAAGGCTGCACTGTGTGGGGGGCCACTTCTACACTCCCCTGACTTTTCTCTCCCCTTTATGTTGCAGACCGATGAGTCGGACAGGGGGCTGGGGGTGGTTTTGTCCCAGGAGGTGGAGGGGGAGGACCGCCCCATCCTGTATATAAGCAGGAAGCTGTTGGTGCGTGAGGGGCGCTACAGCACCATAGAGAAAGAGTGTCTGGCCATCAAGTGGGCGGTCCTCACCCTCCGGTACTACCTGCTGGGGTGCCCTTTCACCCTCTGTTCGGACCACGTGCCCCTCCAGTGGCTCCACCGCATGAAAGATGCCAACGCGCGGATCACCCATTGGTATCTGGCACTCCAACCCTTTAATTTCAAGGTGGTCCACAGGCCGGGGGCGCAGATGGTCGTGGCGGACTTCCTCTCCCGCCAAGGGGGGGGGGGAGTCGGCTGCAGGCCGGACAGCCACCCGGCCTGAGTCAGGCGGTGGGGGTATGTGGCAGCGGGGGCGTGGTCAAGCGCCAGTCTGTGACAGGAGGGCGGAGTCAGGGAAGGTAAGTGGCAGAATCACTACACCTGAGAGCAATTAACCTGTGTTTGTGTCTTCCCAGTGACCGCGCCCTACTTAAGGAGGGAGAGCAAGAGCAGAGGAGCTCTTGCTGAACCAGACGCTGAGTGTGTGTGTGTGTCTGAAAAGTGCATACATAATTGTTATGCTGAAAAGTGTGGCAATAAAACATGTTGTCAAACCTGATCTCTGTCCTGCCGTCCTCTGTGCTCCACCCACAAACACTGAACCGTTACAACGGGGTAAAGCCTTTTCAAAAAACAAACAACAAAGAAAAAAACTCTCATATATACTAACCCTGATTAACCTGTATACCCTGTATGCCCCCACATTTTGTATGCTGCTGAATCTGTCCTTTTTTCAGTAGCTTTGTACGTATAAACAATAACCGCTAAATGTAATGCAATGTAAAGTAAGATGATCGCCTAGGCATTCTCATTGTGAAAAGTAAGTCACATGTACATGGACTGGCATTTAATGTTGTATTTGTTCCTTTCTATTTGTTTTTTGTCTGTTCATATTCTTTTTGGGGGAGTAAAGTCAGTTTAAAAATGCCGTTAAATGCATAGGCCTATAGGCCAAGTTTAATGACCTTGAGGTTTACAAATGAAAAATGAATTCAGCACCCAAACATTTAACAAACAAGGCCATTTGCTAACTTCATTAATCATTTTAGTACATTTCATTCCTTAGAAAGCTGAGAAACTGGGTTCAGCTGAGACGTTTACAGGCCCAAAGTTCAGTGACCTCTAGAGGTCAACAGAGGTCAGATAGAGCTCGGGATATTGCAGATTTGAATTCGGCACACCCAAATTGACAAAATAAGACTGTTTGCCGACTTTGTCTCAAAAATGCCTTTAACTCCTTAAATAAGCACTTTTTTGAATTTTGGTACCAGTCTACTGCCATTAATCGAGAACCCATTCGAAAGAATTGGGATGGATCTCGTCGGACCATTAGATCAGTCAACATGAGAATATCGATTTATTTTAGTTCTGGTGGACTATGCAACGCGATATCCAGAAGCAGTGCCTCTTCGCAATATCTCAGCACGTAGTATTGCAGAAGCACTCTTCTGCATCATCTCCCAGGTCGGAGTCCCCAAAGAGATTCTGACTGGTCAAGGCAGTACATTTATGTCACACACACTGCGTGAACTGTATGGGTTACTGGAATTAAGCCTATCTGCACCAGCGTTTATCACCCACAAATGGATGGCTCAGTCGAATGGTTTAATCACACCCTCAAAAACATAATTAGAAAATTTGTAAGTGAAGATGCATGCAACTGGGATAAATGGCTTGAGCCCCTGTTATTCGCAGTGCGAGAGGTCCCGCAAGCCTCCATGGGGTTCTCCCTATTCGAATTATTATACGGGCGTAAGCCGCGTGGCATTCTGGATGTGCTACGGGAAAATTGGGAGGAGGGACCTTCAACCAGTAAAAACGAAATTCAATACGTTATCGACCTGCGCGCCAAACTCCAAACACTCACTCACCTAACCCAGGAGAATTTGCAGCAGGCCCAAGAACGTCATGTCCGTCTGTACAACGCCTTAGGGAATTCACACTGAGAGATAAAGTACTCGTGTTGTTGCCCACGTCAAGCTCCAAATTGATCGCCAGACAGCAAGGACCCTTTGAGGTCACACGACGAATCAGGGACATCGACTATGAGGTGAGGCAAACGGACAGGGGTGGGGAATTACAGATTTACCACCTCAATCTACTAAAACTTTGGAATGAGGAGGTCCCCATGGCATTAGAATCGGTGGTTCCAGAGAAGGCAGAGCTGGGGCTGGAGGTTCAAAAAAGAAAATTGACATTGCCCACCGCTCCAGTCCCCTGTGGAGACCACCTCTCCCCGACCCAGCTCACAGAGGTCGCCCAGTTGCAAACAGAATTTTTTGACGTGTTCTCGCCACTGCCCGGCTGCACCCACCTCATAGAACACCACATTGAGAGGCCCCCGGGGGTAGTAGTGTGCAGCCACCCTTACAGACTGCCCGAACACAAAAAAAAGGTGGTTCAGGAAGAACTCGAGGCCATGCTCAAAATGGGCATCGTCAAGGAGTCCCACAGTGACTGAAGCAGCCCAGCGGTCTTGGTTCCCAAGGCCGACGGATCGGTTCAGTTCTGTGTGGACTATAGAAAAGTCAATGCGGTGTCTAAATTTGACGCGTACCCAATACCTCGTATTGACGAGTTGCTCGATCGACTAGGCATGGCTCATTTTTATTCGACACTGGATTTGACAAAGGGATATTGGCAGATCCCCTTGAGTCTGCTATCCCGAGAGAAAACGGCCTTTTCCACACTGTTTGGCTGACACCAGTTTGTCACACTTCTTTTTGGGCTGTTTGGGGTGCCCGCTACATTCCAGCTGCTTATGGATAGGGTCCTCCACCCCCACGCCACCTACACGGCCACCTACTTGGACGACATTATTATTTACAGTAATGACTGGCCGCAGCACTTGGAACACCTAAGGGCTGTCCTTAGGTCACTGAGGTGAGCGGGTCTCACAGCCAACCCAAAGAAGTGTGTGATTGGGCGGGTGGAAGTACAGTATCTGGGCTTCCACTTGGGCAACGGGCAGGTGCGTTCCCAAATTAATAAGACAGCAGCGATTGTGGCCTGCCCAAGACCAAAAAGGGGGTGAGACAGTTCCTGGGGCTGGCTGGCTACTATCGTAGGTTTATACCTAATTATTCGGACGTCACCAGCCCGCTGACTGATCTTACTGAAAAGGGAGTACCAGATCTGGTCCAGTGGACGGAGCAATGCCAGCGGACTTTCTCTGAGGTAAAGGCTGGAGTGTGTGGGGGGCCACTGTTACACTCCCCTGACATTTCTCTCCCCTTTATTTTGCAGATGGATGCATCGGACAGAGGGCTGGGGGCTGTTCTGTCCCAGGAGGTGGAGGGGGAGGACTGTCCAGTGCTGTACATCAGCCGGAAGCTGTCGATGCGTGAGGGCAAGTACAGCACAATAGAAAAGGAGTGCCTCACCATCAAGTGGGCGGTCCTTGCCCTCCGCTACTACCTGCTGGGGCACCCTTTCACCCTTTGTTCGGACCACGCGCCCCTGCAGTGGCTCCATTGCATGAAGGATGCCAACGTGCAGATCACCCATTGGTATCTGGCACTCCAGCCATTTAAGTTCGAGGTGGTCCACAGTCCGGGGGCGCAGATGGTCGTGGCGGATTTCCTTTCCCGTCGGGGGGGAGTCGGCTACAGGCTACACCCCGGCCTGAGTCGGGCAGTGGGGGTATGTGGCAGCGGGGGCGTGGCCAAGCGTCGGTCTGTGAATGGAGGGTGGAGTCAGGGAAGGTAAGTGGTGGAATCATTGCACCTGATGGGAATTAACCTGTGTTTGTGTGCCTTCCCCAGTGACTGCGCCCTTTCAAAAGGACAGAGAGAGAGCAGAGAAAGGGAGCTCTCTCCCCAACCAGAACACTTGTGTGTGTTCATGTGTGGCTGGGAGAGTGTGAAAAGCTGAAAAGCTAAAAATAAAAAGAGGTTTTGAGAACTCAGTTCTGGCCTGCCGTGCTTCTGTGCTCCACCCACCTGGTCAGATACTACAGCAAGGTTTCTTTTTTTTTCCCCAGTGAGACTGTGTTGCAATTTCTGTATTATCTCCCCACTGTGTGGATAACGCAACTCTGAATAAGGCCAATAGATAACAAGTATCTTGGAGTATACTTCCAGCCCTAATCCCGCTTATCAATGATTTTACTAGGTCTGTGTGAAACTAAGCGCTGCAGGATTAGGGTTGGCCAACCCCTTTTTAAAGACACATGGCTCATTAACATCAGATGTAAGGATGCAATATCAAGTATGTTTACACTTACCAGCCACATTAATCGTAACTTGTTCTTGATTTGAAGATTCCTGTTCTTGGCTGGCAAGAGTGGAACCCAATGTGGTCTTCTGTTGTTGCATGCTGATATACTTTTCTGCTCACCATGGTTGTAAAGAGTGATTATATGAGTTACTATATCCTACCTGGAAGCTCAAAACAACCTGGCCATTTTCCTCTGACCTCTCTTATCGATAAGACATTTCCTCCCACAGAACTGTCACTCACTCAATGTTCCCCCCCACACACACACACCATTCTATGCAAACTCTAGAGACTGCTGTCTGTGAAAACCCCAGGAGATCAGCAGTTTCTGAAATACTTAAACCAGTCCATCTGGCACCAACACCCATGCCACAGTGAAGGTCACAGAAATCCAAATTTTTCCCATTCTGATATTTGAAATGAACATTAACTGAAGCTCTTGATTTGTATCTGCATGATTTTATGCATTGTGCTGCTGTCAAGGGATTGGTTGATTAGATAACTACATAAAACAGCAGGTCTGTGGGTTTACCTAATGAAGTGTCCAGTGGGTGTAAATTATGTTATAAACAGCATTCAAGTCATGGACTATACTGAACATAAGCCTCCAGAGTTTGGAATACAATTTCAAAAGCAGGTCATTGCCATCTAGCTTCATCTGCTTCTCAGAAACTGTGCAAGCATTCTTCAAACAGCTCTTTTAAAGTTTCAGTGTGTATGGTGGCAAGGAACAAAATCACCAAGAGGCTAAGCTAGGGATTTTCACTTAGGTGATGCGCTACAAACAATTCCAATGTCCATTTCAAGGAGTTCCGTTTTCTTCCATTTATTTCTCGCAAGCAGGTTAAAAACATCCTCGTGAATCCAAACAATCAATGATGGCATAAAATAGAAAGTGCCAGTGCTTCTATGCAAAGTAGCAATGTTAAATAAATCAAAGGGCATAGAATAGGCTATTAATTGCAGTTCTAAGTTTCAGTAAGTGTGCATACAAGCGGTCAACAAAAAATGTGCTCTCCCTACTCTCCCCCTCTCCATCCTACTGTACCGATGAGCAGGTATATATCCATTCATTCATTCATTTCCTACACCAATACCCACGTGACTTGCCTACAGGCCCACGAACATCAAAATAAAAGCAACAGTGCAGAGGCACAGACAAATTACACAAGACATGGCATATGGCCACTATACAGTGACCATGCTTTGCCATCATAAGCTATGATACTGAAGTTCAGTATATCTAATAGACTTGATTCAAAGAGCTTCAGAAACTTTAAGACCATTAGTCCTCTTTACCTAGAAGGATTTATCAAAAGAAAGGACTGATTTTATTTCAATCTATACAATTCATATTTGCCAGTAGACCAGAGATGAGTGGTTTATTGATTAAATTCTCCACTATCATTATGTTTTCATCCATTTTACATGTGCTTTTAAATACAGTTAGATCTTTGTAAAGTATATCTCAAGCTGTCTGTCTCCCTATATCCTACCAGTTCCATGGCAAACATCTTGTGCACATAACAGTGTCTGAAGTATATCATTGGTTAAGCAATTAGCACCTCACAGCCATATCACTCAAGCAATAAATCTATAAAGTTCCCAGGAGCTTTATTGTATTTCAACAGATTCAACCAATCAATGAAGCATGCAAGCAGAAATAAAATAAAATAATAAATAAATAAGTTGGGGCGGCACGGTGGTGTAGTGGTTAGCGCTGTCGCCTCACAGCAAGAAGGTCCTGGGTTCGAGCCCCGGGGCCGGCGAGGGCCTTTCTGTGTGGAGTTTGCATGTTCTCCCCGTGTCCGCGTGGGTTTCCTCCGGGTGCTCCGGTTTCCCCCACAGTCCAAAGACATGCAGGTTAGGTTAACTGGTGACTCTAAATTGACCGTAGGTGTGAATGTGAGTGTGAATGGTTGTCTGTGTCTATGTGTCTGCCCTGTGATGACCTGGCGACTTGTCCAGGGTGTACCCCGCCTTTCGCCCGTAGTCAGCTGGGATAGGCTCCAGCTTGCCTGCGACCCTGTAGAAGGATAAAGCGGCTAGAGATAATGAGATGAGATGAGATAAATAAGTTGCACAAACTGCTGAAAAAGTTAATGCTGGCTATAACAGAAAGGCGTCATCATTAACTTTTTCAGCAGTTTGTGCTACAGTAGCTCTTCTGTGGAATTGGACCATATGGGCTAGCCTTCATGCCCCATGTGAATCATTGAGCCTTTAACACCCATGATCCTGTCACTGGTTCACCAGTTGTCCTTCCTTGGACCACTTTTGGTTGGTACTAACCACTGCATACTGGGAACACACCACAAGATGTGCCATTTTGGAGATGCTCAGACCCAGTCATCAAGCCATCAGAATTTGGCCCTTGTCAAAGTCACTCAGATCCTTACGCTTTCCCATTTTTCCTGCTTCCAACACATCAACTTTGAGAACTGACTGTTCGCATGCTGCCTAATATATCCCACCCCTTGACAGGTGCCATTGTAACAACATAATCAATGTAATTCACTTAAGTGTTTTTAATTTTATGGTTGGTGTGTGTGTGTGTGTGTGTGTGTGTGTGTGTGTGTGTGTGTGTGTGTGAAATGACACCTTGTGCATGTATGATATGTCTAACTGTCAGCAAAAGCATAAGAGCAATACTGGATTAAACATGACCGTTAGCCCTGACATTTTCCTCAGGTTTTTAGGACTGTATTAGTCATCCACCTCCCCCTCTGGCTCATGGAAGTAACAAGACACCCAGGCCATCTTTTATCTTTATTGGTGGTGATGATAAATAGGGAAGGTGTAGCCAGCTTGTGAAAAGGGAAGGAAAGGCATTCGTTTATCATAATCTCTCAGAGGAAGGAGGAAATTCTTATGAATTTGGTGGCATCTGCAGACTGGAGAAAACAAATAAAAACACCACCACACAGCTGAGCCTCGACTTGTTTTGCTTTGTTGTGTCTGTCATTAAAAATCACAAAGTGAACAGACATAGATCACTGAATTTCAATATCCCTGCATGCAAAAATCAGTACATTCGGTTTACAGAATGAAGATCCAGATAGTCTATGCAACAGTACTGTATATTGCTTGAGAATTGTATTCCCTTTCAACAACAACAACAACAACAACAACAAGCTACATATAATAATAACATTCACTCACACATTGTGTAACTTTATTTGCAAGCTGTTTAATTTTGGGTACACAGCAAAATTCTCTGATGAAACCTCTTAAGGCCTCAGTACGCATGCAGAGACAACTTTTGAATGGCGACAATGAACAACATGATGTAACTGAGGAGCAAACAGATGTTATGTGGAGGCTTCACTTACCATGTCATGCACATGGCAACTTCGCAAAATCAATTTGCTGTGAATGAACATCCTACACAACAAAGCCTGTCAATGGTCTATATAAATGAGACACAAACCAATTAATTCCAAGATGGATTACATAAGGAGTGGCTCATATTTCTGTCATGAAAATTATAATTAAATTTTAATAGTGCCACCCGCAGTATTGAAGCACTGTACATGACCAGCCAATATGAAACCATAAACAGTATGCAAGCTTCTATACTCACCAAGCTGGTTTTGCCTTAAAACAGCCATCTCAGCTATTATAACCACATTAAGTATGCTCAGACCATCAATTATAACCCCAAATCAGAAAAAAAGAAAGCAGTGATTTCTAAATTTACTTTGACTTTTATTTCACTGCAGACAGTATGTAAAAACCCAAGATATTTCATGTTTTGTCTAGGTAACTTCATTTCATTTTAATATACATCCATTCCTGCATTTCAGGCCTGCAACACATTCCAAATAAAGTTGGGACGGGGGCAATTTAGGACTAGTAAGGAGGTAAAACAATGAAATAATGATGTGATTTGAAACAGGTGATTAATCATGATTTGGCACAAAAGCATTATCCAGGAAAACTTTGTCTTTGAGGAGCCAAGGGTCTCCAGTTTGTCCACAAATGCACGAGAAAATAATTGAAATGTTTAAAAACAATGTTACCCAAAGAAAGATATGAAGGGATTTGGATATTTCACCCATGACAGTGCATAACATCATTAAATGAGTCAAAGAATCTGGAGGAATTTTGATGCATAAAGGGCAAGGGCACAAGCCTAAGCTGAAAACCCGTGAGATGGCACTCCATCAAGAATCATCATTCATCTATAGCTGATATAACCACATAGGCTCGGGTTTACTTTGGCAAGCCTTTGTTAAGCACTACAACATGGAGTTAGATCCACAGATTCCAGTTAAAAGTTTACTGTGCAAAAATGAAGCCTCATGTTAACTGTGTCCAGAAGTGCCGTCAACTTCTCTGGGCTCTGAGGTATCTGACATGAAAAGGATCATCTAGACTGTTCCCAGCAACAAGTCCAAAAGTCAGGGTCTGTCATGTATGGGGTTGTGTCAGTGCCCTTGGCAAATGTAACTTACACTTCTGTGATGGCAGCATTAATGCAGAAAAGTTAATTGGGATTTTAGAGCAAAATATGCTATCTTCAAGATGACATCTTTTCGGGGGATATTTCAACAAGACAATGCAAAACCACATTTTGCACATGTTCCAATGGCATAGCTGTGGATGAATAGGGTGCCTGTGTGACATGACAAATTTTGAAACAAAAAATATGACAACTACTCCGTACTGTTGAACACCTTAAGACCTGTTTGCAAGAAAAATGGGATAAAATAACACCTGAAATGCTTCATTATTTGGTGTCTTCAGTCCCTAAACATCTTTTAAGTGTTGTGAGAAGGAATGGCAACATTATAAGGTTGCAAATGCTTTACTGTCCCAACATTTTTTAAATGTGTTGCAAGAATCAAAATTGAATTGTTTATTTTGAAAAAAATATCATGAGGTAAAACATCAAATAATGTGCTGTTGTATTGTTTTGAGTGCAATACAGGTCAAAGATCATTTAGAAATCATTGTTTTCAGTTTTAATTTCAATTTTAACATAGAGTCCCAACTTTTGCTGATTTGGGGTTAAAGGAAACAGGGGAGGAAATCCCTATAAAATATATCTGTTACTTCTCTAGATGCCAAGATTTGTTTGCATGCACAGTTACTGTACATTTCATAGAGAAGTTAATGTGCATTTGTATTTTAAACTTATGATAACAAGCTTGCTGGATTTTCCTGACACTGTAAGTGCAAATGTTGAAGTGTGAACTATGCATTGACTTAAGGTTTGCAAAAGTAATGCATACACAAGATGATTTCAGCCACCTTGCTTTAGCCAAGTTTCAGTGTTTGGGGAAGAAACACTTCTCTCTCTCTCTCTCTCTTATGAATCACACTTTTGTTGTCATGGTGCTGATGCTGATAGAGTGGTCACATCCATCTCTGAAGCTTGAAGGTATTTGAATACTGAAAAATTCATGAGTATATTACTGATAGAAACACGGATCTGCCTTTTGATGGATTGTCTCTGATACCCAACACAGATGGGGGAGGGTTATTTGAAGTAAACATAGTCTGCTTGGTGTCATATGACTTTATTTTGAACACTCTGTGTTTCTCTATGTGAATTGTACCATGCACTGGGATTTGGTGACTGTGTTTCAGGTGGTCTATCCATATCTGTCTCAGGATGGATGAAGTTTAACAGCTGGGAATCTTTAGGAAGTGCATCCAGAGTATTCACTCCAATAGATACAAATATGTCTTGATGCTGCACATGTCTTCTAATACAGTTATGGGACATTGTAGTTTTTACTACAAACAAACAAATGAATAAAATGTTAGTCACGTATGTCTGTGGTTCTATGAACACCAGATAACTGCAGATAACACATGGATACCTTCTTTTAAGAATGTGCACACACATGCCAAGACCATTAATAAAGTCACAAAGTGGCTGTATGATGTAGCATTTACTATAAATATTATTTTCATATGACTAATATCTGATTGGAGCTCTTTTCTGAATCTGATGTTCATAGAACCACAGTTACATTCTATTTCACCCCTACTAACTGCCATGGATGTTGAGAATGATCTAGATAACCTATGTTATAAAGAATCCCCCCACCTTAGGACTGACTAAAAGTTGTTCAGAGAAGATCATCATGCTTACACCAATGGGAGGGGTGATGTTAACTTTGTAGAACCTGGAGAAGGTACACAGTAATATATACCTTCTGGTTGCAGCACAGAATTCCTAGATCAGCACACCCCAAAGTAAAGATCATAAGAAGCAGGTTCTCTATGTAGAGTGGCATGTCAGAGCAGAGGTAGGTGCCCAGGCCAACTCTCAGCCAAGGTGATGTCCCCTACCTAGTGAGTCAATCTCTGTTCAGACAGGTTCTCTCCTCTGTGACAAATGAACAATTGATCTGATGATCGAATTCCTTCCTTCCCATCCAAACAACAGAATAAAAACATCAAATATGCTAGTAGATTACATTCACAGGCCTGCCAGGTTTTGCAGAGGCAAAATGACTTGGTGAAGAGCAAAGGGAGCTTGTAAAGAATGATTCTGACAGAATTTCCCTGTCAGAAAGGGCTTCAAATATATCTCTTTGTATCAAAGAATCCTTAACTATCCTAAAAACCCTTAGGTAACATTTATTTTTCTGTAGGTAACTATGCCATCATGTAACATCACTCTGAAGGAACCTTTATGACTTTAACAAAATTTCCTTTGCCTTTTAAATACAGCCCCAATTCAATTAATTAATTAATTAATTAATTAATTGAAAAGCTATGTAAAACATAAATAAAAACAGAATGTGATGATTTTCAAGTCATGGAATACCTACGTATATTTCCCCATCCCAACCCTCTTTCCATCTTTATTTTTGAGAGGCTCAGCCTTTTTGGTATGCTCTCTTTATGCCAAATCATGTCACTGCCCTGCTGCCATCCATCCATCCATTATCTGTAGCCACTTATCCTGTACAGGGTCGCAGGCAAGCTGGAGCCCATTCCAGCTGACTATGGGCGAGAGGCAGGGTACACCCTGGACAAGTCACCAGGTCATCACAGGGCTGACACATGGAAACAAACAACCATTCACATTCACACTTACAGTCAATTTAGAGCCACCAATTAGCCTAACCTGCATGTCTTTGGACTGTAGGGGAAACCGGAGCACCTGGAGGAAACCCAAGCAGACACGGGGAGAACATGCAAACTCCACACAGAAAGGCCCTTGTCGGCTGCTGGGCTCAAACCCAGGACCTTCTTGCTGTGAGGCGACAGTGCTACCCACTACACCACCATGCCGCCCCGCTGCCAATTAACTGAAATTATTATTATTATTATTATTATTATTATTATTATTAACATTGCACAACTTTTTCAGTATTTTGTTGCCCCGTCCCAACTTTTTTTTCTTTTCTTTTTTTTAATGTATTGCTGGCACTAAATTCAAAATGAGCATATATTTTTCAAATAACAATAAAATTTATCAGTTTCAACATGTGATATGTTGTCTTTGTACTATTTTCAATGAAATATAGGGTTCCCATGATTTGTAAATCATCACACTGTTTTATATTTATATTTTACACAGCCTCCCAATTTTTTTGGAATTGGGGTTGTAAATTAAGTTACAATAAAGAATCATCTCTAACCATGCATAATTCCCCAAACTAAGTCACTGTTTGATTTCATACAAGTTTACGTGAGTTCTTATAAATCATATAAATAAAAGAGTCAGTTGATGTTCAAGTTTATTCTACTTAATGACAAGTCATGTCCTCCTCTTATGGTATGCTGGTATGCTTTGAATCTTTTCAACACACACCGTCTATGTTTTAGCCTCATGATATTCAGGACGTCTTAGGCCTGTCAGCTCAGCCATGCTCGGTTGACTGCTGCTTAGCAACAGAGGGAAGGGCATAATGTTCTTAGAGTATCTTTTCCTTTTACTTTCCTCTCTCTCACCTTCTCACAGGGTAATGATTTTGACAATTGTCAGCAAAGGATTCTTCTGTTTTTATTTGTATTATTCAAGCTTACAGAAGTGCATCTGTTCACTGGATGTTTTCATTTACTGATGAAATGACATACTGGGCATCTGGATATTGAAACAAAATGCCTCTCTTTTTCATTGTCTTGATTAATGCATTTTCTTTATTACATTGCTAGTTAAAAACTGTTCAGTGTCCGAAAGCTGCTCAGACAATGCACCCCCCAGCTTCAATTAATCATAAGAGTAATCACATCTGGGTTTATTATTAAGTGGTATCAATTATTGCTATTTGCCTGCATCCTAAGAACCTGCCAACTAGTTCAGAGACGTTAGACAAAGCCATGGCATCTTCTGTTTCTCGACTGTGAATGTTCTCCTTGATGCCTGCCTTCAAATCTTTTATGGAATCATTTAACTGTCCAAATACAAAGGCAAAATAAATAATGCTAAATGTTTCCTCTACAAACATTTTGCATATAACCAAAAATATTTTGCAAGCCATCAACACAGAATGTGTTTTGTCTTTTGAATTTGACTTTGAGCATGTTGTGGAAACTTGCTTGCCTCAAAAAGAGCCAAAGGTCAAGGAGTTGCTGAAAATAGATGTTTATTGAATTAAACAACAAAAGCCAAATCAGTCTGTAGAGTGATCCCTCAACAATGAAAGACTTTCTCATTTTATACAGTTCTAAAACATCATAGTTCACACCCACTTTGATATTGCCAATAATTTTATTGGCTGACATTTCACATCAACCTTTGCCAGATGTCCACCATTGTTTTCTATTGGTGAGTACATCTCTCATTAGTCATACAATATAACCACCAATATTTCTGAGCCGCCAGTAACATGATTTAAAAAAAAAAAAAGAAGATTTAATAGCACATGATTCATGATACTTGGTAAAAAACAGTAGTTAACTTGATTTTTTTTACTTACTAACTTTATTATAATCATTCTTATATTTATTTATTTATTTATTTATTTATTTATTTTAACAGAATCAACTTCATCACATAAACATACTTCCGCTTTGGATTGCTGTTTGGATCCTTGCACATTGCTGTTTGCACTCATACTCTTTGCACATACTGTTTAAATATGTTCATTTCTTTTCTAATTGTAGATTTTAGATTTATTCATATTTTATTCTATTTATATTTCTACTTTTGTCTTTTTACTTCAATTATTTTATCCTAATTTTCACGCACCAAACACCAAAGCAAATTCCTTGTATGTGAGAACATACTTAGCAATAAACTTGATTCTGATCTGATTCATTTATTCTTAGTAAAATCATCTCATCTCATCTCATCATCTCTAGCCGCTTTATCCTTCTACAGGGTGCATAATAAATTAACGTGTCCCCACAACTCACAATTTTCATACTTTATCATACTTTCTTGTCAACTGTGTCAACCAAGCACTCCAGTACATGAACACATGATTGACAATCAACAATACATAATTTAGTATACATTTGAAAAAATGTAATACATTAACTTGCAAGACCAGCACATCACATAATTAAAGTAATACATAATATAGAGTGGACAATTGCTTAATTCAGGGTGCACATTATTTGATTCAAAGTGGTCTTGGCTAGGTCATTATGACTTATAAAGAATGCAGGTGCAGGAATTAGAACAATACACAATTCAGAAGGAAACAGGTCAGAATGACCTGGCAGAAAACAAATTCTCAGTAAAATCAACCTCAGCTCATTTAAAAGAAATAGCATATGAGTAGGCTAGTACAAAACAGGATTTTGTATGTGATTACACATGAAATATTCTATAAACATTACCATGAACATAGATCATTTCTCTCAATCTGAATTCCTAGTGATGCATATTTTGTGCAGATGGTGCACTGCTTCACTGAACCTGAAAGGAAATGGTTTGAGTGTACTATACTCAATTTCCCTTCATTACTGACATTTATTTTTATCAAATGAAGTACCAGTAGTTGCAACTATGTCAATTGTTTGAATGTACTATAGTCAATTTCCCCTCATCACTTTGATCAAATTAAGCACCAGTAGTCACAGCTATAATGTAATAATTTATTTAAAGGATCACAATTAAACTTCTGCTTGACAAAAGTAGTTGATAAAAGCTTCTTCACTAGCTGGGTAAGTTCACTAGTCCATAGTTAATTAACCACTTGAACTCTACATTCAGTGTGGACCTCGCTCTTTCACTTCTTCTGGGCACCATTCATTTAAAAACAATAAATGGTATATTTAGCCCTGTTTATTATTTGGATACTCCTTTTTATCCCCCTAATTAAATCCAGCTTTCTTGTGGAAGGTATAAAGCTTTTATTATTTTCCTCAGTGGTTGTTATTTGTCGGCTCTGCTTACTCTCCCCACTATCATATCCACAACTGCTTCTTTTGCTTTTATCTCACACTTTTACTGGCAGTGGGTTTCAACACAGGCCTCTTTCTCTTTCATACACAGTATTTTCCCTCCAACTTTTGGAGTGCTCTTTTAGGTGGCAGGGAAACTGTCAACTTCAAAAAGCTCTGTCCAGCCTGCAAACTCCAAAGCAGCACTATCCATCCTCCTCAGCCTGTCAAGAAAAAAGACTTTACTCCTCCATCAGCTTTGCACTTGATTAGAATCTGTAGCCTTCTGCGAAGTTGGCTCTAAGACCAACAAAAATTACTAATTATACTTCAAAAGATATTACTTTTTACCATAAAAAATGCAGACAATTTCTCTACTTCCTCCTCCCATTCCTTTCTTAGATACATGAATATGGTATGGACATACACTACAGTATGACACAAATAATGGGCAAATAATGAGAATAACATATATCAGTACAGCTATCATGCTATAGCGCCTACATAAAACCCCAAATGTTGGGAAGATGTTGGGATGGGATGTTGAAACTGAAAACAGTGATTTGTAAATAATCTTAGAGCTGTATTGGACTCAAAACAAGCATGTTATTTGATGTTTTACCTCATGAATTGTATTGTTTAGATATTTTTGTTAGTTTGTTAGTTTGTTTTCAAAATAAACACTTAATTTTGATTCTTGCAAAACATTTCAAAAAATGTTGGGACAGTAAAGCATTTACAACTTTTATAATATTGCCATTCCTTCTCACAACACTTAAAAGATGTTTAGGAACTGAAGACACCAAGTGATGAAGCATTTTAGGTGTTATTTTGTCCCTTTCTTCCTGCAAACAGGTCTTAAGGCGTGCAAAAGTACAGGGGTCATCATTGCCATGTTTTGTTTTGTTTTTCATTTCAAAATTTGCCACACATTCTCTACTGGGGACAGAGGGGACAGGCACCCTCTTCTTCCACAGCTATGCATTTGTAATGTGTGCAGAATGTGGTTTTGCATTGTCTTGTTGAAATATCTCTGGAAAATATGTCATCTTGAAGGCAGCATATGTTACTCCATAATCTCAATGTACTTTTTCTGCATTAATGCTGCCATCACAGAAGTAAAGTTACCACTGCCAAGGGCACTGACACAAACTACATACCATGACATACCCTGGCTTTTGGACTTGTTGCTGGTAACAGTCTGGATGGCTGGATGGTAACAGCACATGGCATCCATTTCTTCCAAAAAAGACCTGGAATACTGATTCATCTTACCACAATACATGTTTCCACTGTGTGATGGTCTATCCCAGATTCCTCCAAGCCCGCAGAAGTCAACAATGCTTCTGGACACAATTAAGCCTTCCTTTTTTCACAATAAAGTTTTTACTGGCATTTGTGGATGTAACTGTATATATTGTAGTGCTTGAGAAAGGTTTGCCAAAGTAATCTCGAGCCCATGTGGTGATATCAGCTATAGATGATGGTTCTTGATGCAGTGCCATCTGAGGGTTCAAACATCACGAGTGTGCTCTTGCCCTTTATGCACTGAAATTCCTCCTTCCTTGAATAGTTTAATAATATTATGCAATGTAGATGGTGAAATATCCAAATATCTTGATGTCTGTCTTTGAGGAACATTGTTTTTAAATATTTCAATTATTTTCCCATGCATTTGTTGACAAACTGGAGATCCTCAGCCCATCTTTGTTCCTCAAAATCTAGGCCTTTCCTGCATAGTAAGTTTGTGCCAATTCATGATAACAATCACCTGTTGACATCACCTGTTTCAACTCACTTCATTATTTAATTGTTTTACCTCATTATTAGCCCAAACTTGCCCTGTCACAACTTAATTTGGAGTATGTTGCAGGCCTGAAATGCAGGAATGGATGTATGTTAGCAAATTAAATTAAGTTGACCAAACAAAACACAAAATGTCTTGGGTTCAAAGTAAATTTAGAAATCACTGCTTTCTTTTTTTATTTACATTTTCCTTCCTATCCCAACTTTTTTTTTCTGATTTGGGGTTGTATACTAGTGTATCTCAAAAAATTAGAACACTGTCAAAAAGTTCAATATTTTCCATCAGTTATTTAATAAGGTGAAAATGTAATATATTTTAAACATTACACGTAAACTAAAATGTGTCAAGCATTTTTCTATTTTAATTTTGATAATTATGGCCTACAGCACAAAAAAACCCCTCAAAATATTGTATTGTATTTAATTTGGAGTTTGAGTAAAACAGTATAAATACTGTGTATCTCTCGGTCTAGTTCAGTACACACAACCACAATCATGGGGAAGACTGCTGATGTTACAGTTGTCCAGATGACAATCATCGATACCCCCAACAAGGAGGTTAAGCCACAAAAGATCACTTCTGAAAAGGCTGGCTGGAAAAGGTGCATGAGCAACGGGGCAGCCTTGAGAGGATTGTCAAGAAAAGTTGATTCAAGAACTTGGCAAAGTTTCACAAGGAGTGGACTGAGGCTGGTGTTACTGCATCAAAAGCCACCATGACTTCTTCAGGAAAGTAGCTACAACTGTCACATTCCTAATATCAAACTACTCCTGAACCAGAGACAACATCAGATGCATCTTACCTAGGCTATGGTGAGAAAGAACTGGACTGTGGCTCAGTGGTCCAAAGTCCTCTTTTCAGATGAAAGTAAAATTTGCATTTCATTTGGAAATCAAAGTCCTAGAGTCTGGAGGAAGAGTGGCGAGGCACAGAATCCAAGGTGTTTGAAGTCCAGTGTGAAGTTTCCGCAGTCTGTGATGATTTGGGGTGTCATGTCATCTGCTGGTGTTAGTCCACTGTGTTTTATCAAGTCCAAAGTCAACACAGCTGTCTCCCAGGAGATTTTAGAGCACTTCATGCTTTCATTTGCTGACAAGCTTTATGGAGATGCCTATTTCCTTTTCCAGCAGGACTTAGCACCTGCCCACAATGCCAAAACTAATACCAAATGGTTTGCTTTGTTTTTTTAAATAATAATATTTATACAGGAGGCTCTTATCACCTTGGTGTTTTCTGAGAGGTCCTGCATATATATTATCATATCTATCTAATAAACAAATAATATGAATAAAAATTATACAAATAAAAACTAAGAGCAAAATATTTTTAAATGATATAAAATATATTTAATGTATAAATACATGTGAAAAAATTCAGTTCATCTAAGAAACAATTTGAAATCATTAAAGCTAGCATATAGTGAGGTGTTATTGAATGCCACACCACACTGATGAAGTAATTCATGGTAAAGGAGCCCCAACCAAGTATTGAATGTATAAATGAACAGACTGTTCAGAAGTTGGACATTTCTGTATTGTAAATCCTTTTTTGATTGATCTTGGGAAATATTCTAATAATTTGAGATATTGGATTTCTGATTTTCATGAGCTATAAGCCATGGTAATCAAAAATAAAGCAAAAAAGGATGGAAATTACTTTACATGTAATGAATATAGCATATATGAAAGTTTAGCTTTTTGAATTAAATTACAAAAAAAAGTACTTTTTCATGACATTCTAATTTTTTGAGATGCACTAGCATGTGTGTACACACACACACACACACACACACACACACACACACATATATATATATATATATATATATATATATATATATATATATATATATATATATGTGTGTGTGTGTGTGTACACACATGCTAGTGCATCTCAAAAAATTAGAATGTCATGAAAAAGTACTTTTTTTTGTAATTTAATTCAAAAATATATATATATCTCAGCTGGATAGTACAGTGGTAATGCTCACTGACTATGACGCGGGAGATCGGGGTTTGAATCCCAGTCGGGGCAAAACATCATCCAGTAAGGGTCCTTAGGCAAGACCCCTCATGATATATCAGCCTACCTCAGGAATGAGTGAAGACATAATTGATAGAGTCATACCGGCTCAGACGTCGCCCGGGTCAACAAGGTCTGCGGCATGTATGCACTACCAGTCATCAGATACCCTGCTGGTATCATAAACTGGCCAAAGGAGGAGATAGAAGCCACAGATATCAAGACTAGAAAGCTCCTCACCATGCATGGAGGGTTCTGCGGCAGTTGCTAGGGAACCAGGGCAAACCGATGAGAAATCGGCTACTGGACCAAGACATCGATGTCTGAGGACAGAAAATACGGATTTGCTGGAATGCTACTATAGGGGATAGAGGATGCTACTATAGGGGATACTATAGGGGATAGAGAGGGGATACATGCAGCGAATGTGGGACCATTGGATACTTCGAAACCACAAACAAAGAACAGAGCTAACAGAGCTATTAGCCCAGTGTTCCAACATCCGTAATCGATGAACAGGAAGACAGGTCAGTGGGGAGATGTCATCATCCCCACAACCAGAGATTGGGTACCAAGCCCCAACAGCTAACAGCTTCAACACAAGAGCTGCTGACCTGAGAAGGAAGCTCGTGACCCAACTGGAGCCCCCGATGAATACCGAAGCTGAGTTGCCAAGTACCTTCAGAAGATCTACTAGTAGATGTGAATGCTGCTCTGAAGACAATCTCCACAAGAACCATCACTGAGACCAACAAGCTGATACACAGTACAGCAACAGTAATCATGGAGATGCTTGGACACAAGGTGGGCTTGGGACAAACAGTATCCACCATGGAAGAGACGATTAGAGGCCAAGATAAAGGCAGCGGAGAGAAGTTAGCCAGCTAGCTGAACTACAGAAAGGGAACATGGTGAATAGAGGGGCACCCAGGAAGTACAACTCACTCTCCATACCAGAGGCACTCGAAACTGCCAAACAGCGACTAGCAGCTCTGGCCACCAGGTTGAAGAGATACACCAAGGAGGGAGAGGCCAGGAGAATAAACAAGCTGTTCTCCACTGAACCAGCCAAGGTGTACTCTCAGTGGGAGGGGAACAACAACCGGTCAGACCCACCAAGAGCTGAGGTGGAAAAATACTGGAAAGACATATGGGAAAGAAAGGCATCACACAACACCGATGCCCAATGGTTAATGGACCTAAGAGCTGACCACAGCAACCTCCCAGAACAAGAACCAGTAACCATCTCAATGGCAGACGTCCAAGAAAGAGCGTCAAAGATGAAGAGCTGGACAGCACCAGGCCCCGATATGATCCATACGTACTGGCTGAAGAAGCTAACTGCACAGATGAACCAGCTGCTGAGGGATGGGACCCACCCAGAATGGCTAACCCAGGACAGTCCTAATCATGAAGGACCCCCAGAAGGGACCCATCCCGGCCAATTACCTGTCTCTGCACAACATGGAAGGCCCTGTCAGGCATCATTGCAGCAAAAATGAGTAAGCATGTGGCTCAATACATGAGCGAGGCACAGAAAGGAATTGGCAGTAACACCAGAGGCAGAGGAGCCAAGCACCAGCTACTGGTCGATAGAACAGTCGCCCGAGACTGTAAGAAGAGACAGACCAACCTGTGCACTGCCTGGATTGACTACAAGAAAGCCTACGACTCAATGCCACACACATGGATACTGGAATGTCTGGAACTGTATAAGATCAACAGGAACCTAAGGACCTTCATCCAGAACTCAATGGAAATGTGGAAGACAACCCTAGAGGCCAACTCAAAACCCATTGCCCAAGTCAACATCAAGTGCGGCATATACCAAGGAGATGCGCTATCACCACTGCTGTTCTGCATAGGCCTGAACCCCCTCAGTCAGATCATCACGAAGAGCGGCTACGGGTACCGATTCCATAGTGGGGCAACAATCAGCCACCTGCCAATTACCTGTCTCTGCACAACATGGAAGGCCCTGTCAGGCATCATTGCGGCACCATGGATGACATCAAGCTGTATGCCAGGAATGAACGAGAAATAGACTCGCTGATCCACACCACCCGGATCTACAGCGATGACATAGGGATGTCATTCGGATTGGACAAGTGTGGCCGGATGGTCTCAAAGAGAGGCAAGATGATCCGGACTGAGGGGATTGACCTACCAGAGGGCAACATAGGTGATATCCAAGACAGCTACAAGTACCTTGGCATCCCACAGGCTAGTGGAAACCATGAAGAGGCCACAAGGAAGTCAACCACAGCCAAATACCTCCAGAGAGTAAGGCAGGTCCTGAAAAGTCAGCTGAATGGTAAGAACAAGGTCCGAGCCATCAACATGTATGCACTACCAGTCATCAGATACCCCGCTGGTATCATAAACTGGCCAAAGGAGGAGATAGAAGCCACAGATATCAAGACTAGAAAGCTCCTCACCATGCATGGAGGGTTCCACCCCAAGTCCAGCACCCAGAGACTATACACTAAGCTACAAGTACCTTGGCATCCCACAGGCTAATGGAAACCATGAAGAGGCCACAAGGAAGTCAACCACAACCAAATACCTCCAGAGAGTAAGGCAGGTCCTGAAAAGAGGGAGGCCGAGGGCTAGTGAGCATCAAGACCACAGTCCAGGATGAAACATCGAAAATCCGAGAATACATCAGAAAGATGGCCCCAAAGGATGAACTGCTAAGTGAATGTCTCAGGCAGCAGAACCCTGATGAAAGTGCAGAGGAGGAGGAGGAACAGACAACCTGGAGAGACAAACCCCTACATGGCATGTACCACCGTCAGATAGAGGAAGTGGCTGATATCAAGAAATCCTGCCAGTGGCTGGATAATGCAGGACTGACAGACAGCACAGAGGCACTAATCATGGCAGCACAAGAACAGGCCATAAGCACAAGAGCCATAGAGGCCAGGATCTACCAGAGTAAATCAGACCCAAAATGCAGACTGTGCAAAGAAGCCCCTGAAACAGTCCAGCACATAGTAGCAGGGTGTAAGATGCTAGCTGGATCAGCGTACATGGAGAGGCACAACCAAGTGGCTGGGATAGTATACAGGAACATCTGCAACCAGTATGGAATAGAAGTACCCAAGTCCCAATGGGCCATACCACAGAAGGTGGCTGAGAACAACAGGGCCAAGGTTCTGTGGGACTTCAGCTTCCAGACTGACAAACAGATCCTGGCTAACCAACCGGACATAGTGGTGGTGGACAAAGAGCAGAAGAGGGTGGTGGTGATAGATGTGGCGATCCCAGCTGACGCCAACATCAGGAAGAAGGAACATGAGAAACTTGAGAAGTATCAAGGGTTGAAAGAGCAGCTGGAACGGATGTGGAAGGTCAAGGGTTGCGTGGTCCCCGTGGTAGTGGGGGCACTTGGGGCAGTAACCCCCAAACTGGGAGAGTGGCTCCAGCAAATCCCAGGAACAACATCTGAAGCCTCAGTCCAGAAGAGCGCAGTCCTAGGAACATCGAAGATACTGCGCAGAACCCTCAAACTCCCAGGCCTCTGGTAGAGGACCTGAGCTTGAGGATGACATGGATACCACCACCCCCACCCCCACCGGGGGTGAGAAGGAGATTTTATATATATATATATATATATATATATATATATATATATATATATATATATATATAATTCCCCCTTAAAACTGTCAGATTTACTTCCAATTAATGTGTTTCTGTTACAGTCCATTGGCTGAGGAGTGGAGCTGCCTCTTCACTCATCTGCAAACTTTTCCAAGTATCCACTGTTGCCATGGCATTTATTCATTTTTGCTTCTTTTTTGGCTAGTTGCTGATTCACAGTGACTACTCCTATATGATTTTAAGTCACACAAATGTTGCAAGCTATATGACTGCTATTCACTTTTCTTTGTCATTTGTATATGACTGACTGCAGATTTCTTACTCATCAAGCTACTTTACTATTTTTTAATGATATAATGTTATTATTGAAATACAATATTGGTAGTGCTACTAGTAGTAGTAGTAGTAGTAGTAATTAAAAGTTGTATGTTGACAAATGGTTTGCAATTAGTTGGTCAAAAAAATAGTCAGTTGGTGTAATCAGCTAATCAGTTTTTGGATATATGAAGCTCATCAAGTTTACGAGCTTTATCTGCACTTCCATCTTGCCTCCAATACATGACACTTGTATGGAAAGTTATGAAAGTTATGATGATTAAATTAACATTTGGTTTTGTACTTGACTTTTAATTACTAAAATCACACACACATATATATACAGTATATATATATATATATATATATATATATATATATATATATATATATATATATACTGTATATAATGGACATGAGTGTTTTACTGGGAAACACACCACTTGTACTTTTCATACGAACTAAATCCAGGACATGGAGAACCAAAACTATTATATAAATCTCTATATCTGACTCATGAGGAAATTGATGGATTCTTTTCATAAATTTGGGTACTTTTTGTTTGTGAATGTGTCTTTAAAATAAAAAGAAAAAATAACATATTGGCTTGAAGATATGAAGTTTATCTTCTTGTGTTGAAAAACTCACATTTTTCATACAAAATACATCACGGATCTGAATGACATATTTAAGTAATATTGGCTGGCTTTGAGTGGTCTATCAGATATATTCCATTCAGCTAGCATGATACTGAACAATCTGATAGACAATGAAAAAAAGCCAGCCAATATTATTATTATTATTGTTGTTGTTGTACATACACACTCTTCATATCAGCATTCTTGAAGGCCAATGCTAGCTTACCTGTGACTTGGTGCTGTTAGCACAGCAGTCCAGTCAGCTTCCACTCAGCATAGCAGAAGCATTGTCGAAGGCCAACTCTAACTTACCCGCGACTCGGTTCTGTTATCACGGCAATCCAGTCAGCTTCCCCTCGGCATAGCAGGAGCGTTGGCAAAGGCCAACGCTAACTTACCCGCGACTCTGTGCTGTTATCATGGCAATCCAGTCAGCTTCCACCTGGCGTAGCAGTAGCATTAGCAAAAGCTTACACTAGCTTACCCATGACTCACTGCTGTTAGTGTGGCAATCCAGTCAGCTTCCACCTGGCATAACAGTAGTGTTAGTGAAGGCCGATGGTAGCTTACCCACGACTCGGTGTTGTTAGTGCGACACTCCAGTCAGCTTCCACCTGGTGTAGCAGTGCCATTAGCGAAAGCCAACAGTAGCTTACCTGTGACTTGGTGCTGTTAGCGCAAAATTAAAATTCTTTTGATTAGCTTGCTTTTTTTTGTGGATGTGTCCATATAATATAAAGAACATTACACAGTGGCATGAAGATATGATGTTTATCTTCTTGTGTTGAAAAATATATCACTTGTTCACTTCACTCACTTGTGATATATACATTCACCACTTGAAGATAAACTTCATACTGTATCTTCGTGCAACTGTGTAATATCCTCTATATATTACTTTATTATGAGATCAAATTTCATTCAATACATACTTTCACATTTTCTGATGAATAAAAATATTTCACTTGTGTCTCTCAAACTAGAGGTAAAATCCAATGTAACTACTGCAGCCATTAATACCTACAAAACTCTCATATATAGAAATCTGTTCAAACCAGACACTTAAACTACAGAGCAAGAAGATATCTTCAACAAACTGAGCTGTGTGCCAAGGTCTTAATAGCAAGATGCTGCAAAAAATATGAGGGTCCAGTTCTGACAGATGGCATAGCAGAGTTTCAGAGATGGAGAGTGTGTTGAGGAAGAGGTGTTTGAAATTATGCAAGTGGGATTTGGCGGAATGCCTGGTAACTAAAAATGAAAATAAAAGTCCTAAAAACCCTTATATTGACAGTCTTTTAGTATTTCAATTTTTTCCATCCTGGTGGGAGGGGGCAGGTAGTAGGGTGACTAATTTAGTTTGAATAGTTAATTGGTGGGGTCATTGTTATTCAAGGGGGAAAAAAAGCTGTCAGTGAAATCATGAAGTGAGAATTATTGAAATGATCAGATTAGGTCTACATAGATACTTCTGAGTTTTAAACAAAGCCATGTGTGTTTCTGAGACCATTTTGATTTTAGCACACATTTAAAAGTGTTTCTGCAAAATAACATAGAGGTCTTCTTTATAAAAGAATAGCACCCTTAACATACAGGATGTAAAGTAGTTACACTTAAAACCTAACTGGAATGAACTGAAAAATTAATACTCTTAATGTAGTTTTCCATTTTATATGAATTACATAATCTAAGCCATGATTGTATGTCTTGACTGCACTGTTCATAGTACCCTGAACTTCATATCACCTTCATATATCCATATACTGTATTCTTGTACTGTGCTCCTTAAACAGTACTGTGGCAGTTCGGAGCAGGTGGGTGGAGCACAGAGGACGGCAGGACAGAGATCAAGTTCCAATTTAGTATTTATTGTCACACTTTTCAGCATAAAATTCGCTCTGACAGATATACACACACACACGACGGGTGTCTGTTCAGGGAAGAGCTCCTCTGCTCTCTGCTCTCCCTCCCTATATAGGGTGCGGTCACTGGGAAGACACACAAACACAGGTTAATTGCTGTCAGGTGTAGTGATTCTGCCACTCACCTTCCCTGACTTCGCCCTCCTGTCACAGACCGGCGCATGACCACGCCCCCGCTGCCACATACCCCCACCGCCCGACTCAGGCCAGGCGGCCGTCCGGCCTGCAGCCGACTCCCCCCCCCCCCCCCCCCCCCCTTGGCGGGAGAGGAAGTCCGCCATGACCATCTGCGCCCCCGGCCTGTGGACCACCTTGAAATTAAAGGGTTGGAGTGCCCCAGCAGGTAGTACCGGAGGGCGAGGATAGCCCACTTGATGGCCAGACACTCTTTCTCTATGGTGCTGTAGCGCCCCTCATGTACCGACAGCTTCCTGCTGATATACAGGACGGGGTGGTCCTCCCCCTCCACCTCCTGGGACAAAACCGCCCCCAGCCCTCTGTCCGACGCATCGGTCTGCAACAAAAAGGGGAGAGAAAAGTCAGGGGAGTGTAGAAGTGGCCCCCCACACAGTGCAGCCTTTACCTCTGAAAAAGCCCGCTGGCATTGCTCCGTCCACTGGACCGGATCTGGTGCCCCCTTTTTAGTGAGATTAGTCAGCGGGCTGGTGACGTCCGAATAATTAGGTATAAACCTACAATAGTAGCCAGCCAGCCCCAGGAACTGTCTCACCCCCTTTTTGGTCTTGGGCCTCGGGCAGGCCGCAATCGTAGCGGTCTTGTTAATTTGGGGACGCACCTGCCCGTTGCCCAAGTGGAAGCCCAGATACCGTACTTCCACCCGCCTAATCGCACACTTCTTTGGGTTGGCTGTGAGACCCGGTCGCCTCAGCGACCTAAGGATGGCCCTTAGGTGTTCCAAGTGCCTCGGCCAGTCATTACTATATATGATGATGTCATCAAGATAGGCGGCCGCATAGGTGGCGTGGGGGCGGAGGACCCGGTCCATCAGCCGGTGAAACGTAGCGGGCGCCCCAAACAGCCCAAACGGAAGTGTGACGAATTGGTGTAACCCAAACGGTGTGGAAAAGGCCATTTTTTCTCGGGATAGTGGAGTCAAGGGGATCTGCCAATATCCCTTGGTCAAATCCAGTGTCGAATAAAAGCGAGCCGTGCCTAGTCGATCGAGCAGCTCGTCAATACGAGGCATTGGGTACGCGTCAAATTTAGACACCGCGTTGACTTTCCTATAGTCCACACAGAACCAGACCGACCCGTCGGCCTTGGGTACCAAGACCACCGGGCTGCTCCAGTCACTGTGGGACTCCTCGACAATGCCCATTTCAAGCATGGTCTGAAGTTCTTCCCGAACCACCTTTTTTGTGTGTTCGGGTAGCCTGTAAGGGCGGCTACGCACTACCACCCCTGGGGGCGTCTCGATGTGGTGCTCTATGAGGTTAGTGCAACCGGGCAGGGGCGAGAACACATCCGAAAACTCGGTCTGCAACTGGGCGACCTCCGTGAGTTGGGTCGGGGAGAGGTGGTCTCCACAGGGGACCGGAGAGGTACGTGATGCCAATGTCCCTTTTTGAACCTCCGGCCCCAGCTCTGCCTTCTCCGGAACCACCGACACCAACGCCACAGGGACCACCTCGTTCCAGAGTTTAAGCAGATTGAGGTGGTAAATCTGTAGCGCCCCACCCCTGTCCGTTCGCCTCACCTCATAGTCGATGTCCCCGACTCGCCGTGTGACCTCAAAGGGTCCTTGCCACTTGGCGATCAATTTGGAGCTCGACGTGGGCAGCAGTACGAGTACTTTATCTCCTGGAGTGAACTCTCTAAGGCGCGTACCCTTGTTGTACAGGCGGGCTTGCCATTCCTGGGCCTGCTGCAAATTCTCCTGAGTTAGGTGGGTGAGCGTGTGGAGTTCTGTGCGCAGGTCCATAACGTACTGAATTTCATTTTTGCTTTGTGAAGGTCCCTCCTCCCAATTTTCCCGCAGCACATCTAGGATGCCGCGCGGCTTACGCCCATATAATAATTCGAATGGGGAGAACCCCGTGGAGGCTTGGGGGACCTCTCGCACTGAGAACAGCAAGGGTTCGAGCCACTTATCCCAATTACGTGCGTCCTCACTTACGAATTTTTTAATAATATTTTTGAGGGTGCGGTTGAACCGTTCTACTAAACTGTCTGATCCGCTGGTGCGGATCGGCTTAATCCCCAATAACCCATACAGTTCACGCAGTGTCCGTGACATAAACGTAGTGCCTTGATCAGTCAGAATCTCTTTCAGGATTCCAACTCGGGAGATGACGTGGAAGAGTGCCTCTGCAATACTGCGTGCTGAGATATTGCACAGAGGCACTGCTTCCGGGTATCGCGTTGCATAGTCCACCAGAACTAATATAAAGCGGTGCCCTCGTGCTGACCGATCTAATGGCCCGATGAGATCCATCCCAATTCTCTCAAACGGGGTCTCGATTAATGGAAGAGGGCACAAAGGCGCTTTTGGAATGGCCGCTGGATTTACTAACTGGCATTTGCGGCATGCCGTACACCACCTACGAACATCGCCGTGAATCCCCGGCCAATAGAATCGGGCCATTATTCGGGCTAGTGTTTTATCCTGCCCTAAGTGTCCAGCCATGGGATTAAAGTGAGCCGCCTGGAATACCAATTCCCGGCGGCTCTTCGGAATTAAAAGCTGCGTGACACGCTCTCTAGTTTGAGTGTCCTGTGTCACTCGGTATAACCTATCCTTCATAATTGCGAAGTAGGGGAAGGACGGGGTGGCGTTCGGTTGGAGCGTTTGACCATCGATTACTCTCACTTGGTCAAACGCATGTCGCAGAGTCTCATCTCGCGATTGTTCTAATGGGAAATCCACGAGGGATTCCCCAATAGAGAGAGGAGGAGCCGGCGGCTCCTCACTCTAACGCGGAGATGATGTAGACGGCTCTACGACAGCTGCTCCCGCCAAAGTGGCACCGGGACCTCCCCCTGTTAAATGGCAGGACCCACTCTTTATTAGGCATGTCATTAAACCCCGAAATCCCGGCCAATCAGTCCCCAAAATTAGAGACTGGGTAAGGCGGGGATTAACCGCCGCCTTCACTATAAATTTTTCCCCTCTGAAAATAATGTGGACCGACACCAAAGGGTAGCTGTGAACATCCCCATGCACACACAACACCTTCACCCCTTGTGCTCCCCCCAATGCCTCGTTTTGAACCAGGCTTTGGCGGATTGAGGTCTGATTACAACCAGAATCCACCAACGCCTGATATGTAGCCCCTTGGATACTCACCGGTATGTGATACGCTCCGGCCCGATCGAGGGCGGCCTCTGGCGCGTCGGGGATCCGAACCACTGCGCCCACTTCCATTGCCGTGCACTGCTGTTGAAGGTGGCCCGGCTCCCCGCAGCGCCAGCAAACCGGCCCGGGCTTTCCCTCTGCACCGGTGATCTGGGGCTCATTCACCTGAGGTGGAGGAGAGACAGACACAGAAGGGAGAAACGGGAGGGCACCGTGGGTGCGGCGGGCCGGCTGGGGTGGTGCCGGCCCCCGCCTCCGCGGAGGGGGAATGGGGCGAGGACGGGACACAGGAGGAGGGGGAGAGAGAGAGAGAGAGAAGAGGAGAGAAGAGAAGATGCCATCTGCTGTCCTGCCACCGGGACAGCCGCCAAATGGTCCTCCGCCAGCTCGACTGCTTGATCCAGCGACGCCGGGCGGTGGCACCGGACCCACTCCGCAGTTCCTGCTGGCAAGCGAGCGACGAACTGTTCCAGCACCACCTGGTCAAGGATTCCTTCGGCATCGCAGTTGTTGGCCCTCAGCCACCGCCAGCAGGTGGAGCTGCTGGCCAAACGTGAACGGCTGGCTGACTTCCTCCAAGCGCAGCGCACGGAAGCGCTGGCACTGCTGTTCCGGAGTGCGCCCCACGCGCTGGAGGATGGCTCGGCGGAGGCCCGCGTAGGCCAGCCAGCGGTCAGCGGGGAGCTGGAGCGCGGCCAGCTGTGCTTCTCCCGTGAGCAGGGGGAGGAGGCGCGCTGCGCGCTGCTCCATCGGCCACCCCGAGGCTTCGGCGACTTGCTCAAAGAGCGTGATGAACGCCTTGGGGTCGTCCTGCGGGCCCATCTTGGTGACGGTGAAGGGAGATGGGCCCGCGGTAGGAGCGCTGGTGGGCCCCGCCGACGCGAGGAGGTGCCGGAACGCCTGTCGATCTTCTTGTTGGGCCAACACCAGGGCCTCGAACCGCTCTTCTTGCTCCTTTCGGAGGGTGAGTAGCGCCTGGTGCTGGCTTTGCTGGGCCGTGGCGAGGGCGTGGATCAGTTCAGCGAATGGGGAGGACTCCATGGGGCTGTGAGGCTGCTGTGCTCCAGATCCCGGGTTTCGGCACCACTGTGGCAGTTCGGAGCAGGTGGGTGGAGCACAGAGGACGGCAGGACAGAGATCAAGTTCCAATTTAGTATTTATTGTCACACTTTTCAGCATAACATTCACTCTGACAGACACACACACACACACACACACACACACGACGGGTGTCTGTTCAGGGAAGAGCTCCTCTGCTCTCTGCTCTCCCTCCCTATATAGGGCGCGGTCACTGGGAAGACACACAAACACAGGTTAATTGCTCTCAGGTGTAGTGATTCTGCCACTCTCCTTCCCTGACTCCGCCCTCCTGTCACAGACCGGCGCTTGACCACGCCCCCGCTGCCACAAGTACTGTAATCCTTTGCCTAACCATTGTACATTTTATTTGTACGTTTACATGACAAAACTGTTGTCGTGATTTATGATAATATGATGTGATTTCTAAAATAAGTTTTCTAGGTTCAAAATTTGGAATTCCACTGTACTGTTTCTTTTGTTGGCCTGTTGTTGGCTTTCCCCCCGTTTCTCCTCTCCTACTTTATGGCATATGTTATTACAATGTACAGTGTGCTCTTAGATGCTTACTACTGTTATACAAGCTCTTTTCCAATTTTGTGATATTTTTTAGTCAAATTTTGTTCTTTTTTTGTGATTTCCATACTCTTAAAATGTGAGGAATCTTGGCCCAAACAAAAATGTGTTCAGGGAATATTCAGCATTACAGTGGATTGTTTTATAATATACATGAAATTCTAATTTACTACATCATGATGGATGTATTCGTCAAAGTTATAGGACGGGTGTGTTTTATGGTACAGCTCAACCTGTTAAATTCAAGGCTACATGCAAGAATCCAAATCTAGTTATGAATATTTAAGGTAAAAATGAGGGGTTAGTAGTTTTGATATTTTTTACATTGTTCTGGTATAATTAATAAAAAGCATAAATATGTAATGAAATAAAATATATTAAAATTTCTGTTCATGAGAATTGCATTGCATTTTGACAGATATATTGTGGCCAAAGTAGTCCCATTATTACCATCATTATTGCTATAAAAAAAAAAACTTGGCAGCACAGTGCTCAGAGAAGACAGTAGACCCTGGGTGAAATTAATGTAACATTGCAAAGAGCAAATATGATAGAGTTTGACAACTTGCTCAACACTTTCTGCACTCTTTTGATTCACTTTGCTCATGACCACACACACACACACACACACGTTCATCTCACTGTTCAGGTGTGTGTGTGTGTGTGTGTGTGTGTGTGTGTGTGTGTGTGTGTGTGAGAGAGAGAGAGAGAGAGAGAAGAGAGAGAGAGAGAGAGAATAACATAAATATATGTGAGACAATAGATGTATTACATTTAACAATTATTCCACGAAATCGAGTAGTACATGAGCTGATAGCTGATGAGGTGCATCACTCCGAGTCGGCTATAAGCCATGTACGATAAGATTGAGTGGAATAACTGTTTTATTATATCCACATTCACTGGATTTTGAGAAACAGAGCATTTTTATTTGTATTTTTGCAAATTCGATAAATAAAATCTTTATACAAAACCTCCGATTAAATCATTTCCGCTTAGGCGGACTTCTTAAAAACCTATTGATGGCTGCACCAATTGACTTTAGTGTTGTTGGGGGTTTTTTGTAGAAAGTGACATCTTGCTGTCATGCTGAGGCATAGAATAGTGTTAGACATTAATTCTTCCTTGGATATGTCAGTTGTGTACAGGGCCGGAGTGGGCCCTGTTTTCAGTCCGGGAGTTTAATTCACATTCAGGCCACTTTGAAATGGAGGAGGAATTTGAGTACATTAAAAAAGATAAAACAAATAACTGTTCTTTCACAATGCTTTTTATTTGGTTTAAATTCAGGTAAACTTCACTTCACTTCACTTTAACAATATAGGTTATAATTCAAATTAACATAAAACGAAAGATAAAAATTAAGAATAAAAGTTGTTTGTACCGACGAACGATTTCATCTAGTATGAGACGGGGCTCCACTTAAAATTGGATGGTGTGTGGCCGCGTGTCTAATCCGCATATACATTTATCTGTGTCACCAACATGTCCCAAAGTTCCTTAGTGAAAATATTTGAAAACACATCCAAAGGACATGCATCTTCAGAAATCGGCATCTTCGGCCCGGGTGTGGGAATGAACTTTTACGTCGGGGGCGAAATCCAGCTGACTGCCACTCCAAATAGCAAAGCAGCGAGTATGGCTGATTGTTTCGCATTATTTAAGACGAATTACACAACACATTTTTAGTCACATAGTCTTAAAATAACGAAAGCACCCATCTCGCGTGCATTTGAACCAATGCTTGTGCATTACATGCCGCATACACCTCGAAAATAATGGCAAATCAACAATGCTGGGTCCTCAGCAACTGGCAGATAAAGCGTGAGGGCGCATTAGGCAACTCAAAAATGGTTAAATGAAATGTAGGCTAAAGCAAGTGTTCGATTCTGCTTAGAATATTGGCATACGCATACACCTCTTCTAAGTGATATATTTAACAACAATTATTTAACATCAAATATGACTTCTAGGCCTATGTGTTCATAACCACAATGTGCGCACGCCTGTGGAAATGCACGGTGTGACAGCGAGATGAAATAGGCTGGATGAGGAAATAACGCGCAACAGCACATTTGGGACCTGTTCATCTAAAATTGTTAATAACTGGGATGTAAAGCAATGTCCAGTTCTTCTTAGAATTAAGACATACACCACATCTATACCGTGTAAATTGCGAGATTTCACATGACATCAAAAAGCTGAATTGACATCGCAAACTATCGACACATTATAGGCCTAGCATAGACTGATAAAATCGACAAACAGGGTTATCATACTCCATATCTTTCGTAACCTACCAGCTGGTCTTGAGAACATATCTGTCAATTTGGCACATTTTGCTGCCACCTCCTTCCTTTTTTTAAGCTTCGCACTTTCGGTTCCACCTGGCCTTTCTGCCCTCCATCACTGACGCGCACTGTTTCGCGTCAATGTTGTTTAAGTTCCCCGCAATACAGAGGAGGAGTCTTGGACCAAACCAACTGCAATAGAGGGGAGGGGAGAATTTCCTTATTTGGTAGCACCTATTTAATCTGCTGCGATGCTGTCGGCATCTGGGCTGCCATGTGAAAATGCAGAGTGCAGTTCAATTGATGATTAATGCAAGAATAAGATCAGTGACCAAAATTAGTGAAAATTATTTTCCCCATGCTCCAAGCAGGCCACCATTGATGGTTTGGGCCGGGGATGGTCCCGGCTAAATATAGGGCCACCCCGGCATTGGTTGTGTAATTTTCAAACTTCTTTGATCTTTTGAACCAGTCTAAAAAAATTCAACAAATTTTAATGCTTAAAGATGAAGAATGGCAACAAACTGACAAAATGAAGGTAGCAATTTGTGAAAAATGCTATAATAATAATAATAATAATTATTATAATAATAATAATACAACCCCGATTCCAAAAAAGTTGGGACAAAGTACAAATTGTAAATAAAAACGGAATGCAATGATGTGGAAGTTTCAAAATTCCATATTTTATTCAGAATAGAACATAGATGACATATCAAATGTTTAAACTGAGAAAATGTATCATTTAAAGAGAAAAATTAGGTGATTTTAAATTTCATGACAACAACACATCTCAAAAAAGTTGGGACAAGGCCATGTTTACCACTGTGAGACATCCCCTTTTCTCTTTACGACAGTCTGTAAACGTCTGGAGACTGAGGAGACAAGTTGTTCAAGTTTAGGGATAGGAATGTTAACCCATTCTTGTCTAATATAGGATTCTACGGTAGCTGCTCAACTGTCTTAGGTCTTTGTTGTCGTATCTTCCATTTAATGATGCGCCAAATGTTTTCTATGGGTGAAAGATCTGGACTGCAGGCTGGCCAGTTCAGTACCCAGACCCTTCTTCTATGCAGCCATGATGCTGTAATTGATGCAGTACGGTATGTGGTTTGGCATTGTCATGTTGGAAAATGCAAGGTCTTCCTTGAAAGAGACGTTGTCTGGATGGGAGCATATGTTGCTCTAGAACCTGGATATACCTTTCAGCATTGATGGTGTCTTTCCAGATGTGTAAGCTGCTCATGCCACACACACTAATGCAACCGCATACCATCAGAGATGCAGGCTTCTGAACTGAGCGCTGATAACAACTTGGGTCGTCCTTCTCCTCTTTAGTCCGAATGACACGGCGTCCCTGATTTCCATAAAGAACTTCAAATTTTGATTCGTCTGACCACAGAACAGTTTTCCACTTTGCCACAGTCCATTTTAAATGAGCTTGGCCCAGAGAAGACGTCTGCGCTTCTGGATCATGTTTAGATGCGGCTTCTTCTTTGAACTATAGAGTTTTAGCTGGCAACGGCGGATGGCACGGTGAATTGTGTTCACAGATAACGTTCTCTGGAAATATTCCTGAGCCCATTTTGTGATTTCCAATACAGAAGCATGCCTGTATGTGATGCAGTGCCATCTAAGGGCCCGAAGATCACGGGCACCCAGTATGGTTTTCCAGCCTTGACCCTTACGCACAGAGATTCTTCCAGATTCTCTGAATCTTTTGATGATATTATGCACTGTAGATGATGATATGTTCAAACTCTTTGCAATTTTACACTGTCGAACTCCTTTTTGATATTTCTCCACTATTTGTCGGCGCAGAATTAGGGGGATTGGTGATCCTCTTCCCATCTTTACTTCTGAGAGCTGCTGCCACTCCAAGATGCTCTTTTTATACCCAGTCATGTTAATGACCTATTGAGGTATTTCACCTGACGTCACAGGGTCACGTGACGCCCCGGTGTCCGCCATTTTGAACGTCAAGCTAGCTAATGTCAACAACAGTAGCTGGTATGTTACTGGAGCAATGTTTACGTTCAGTCATTTGGATGACTGTTAAAACCTTTCAGTCTCAAGTTTTTCCTTTACTGAATTTACTAGTTTACTGAGCTAGCGCACTTGGGCAAGCCGGCGGCCGGCTAGCGCGCTCGGGCAAGCCGGCGGCCGGCTAGCGCGCTCGGGCAAGCCGGCGGCCGGCTAGCGCGTGCTAGCTCCCAGCTTGCCCGAGCGCGCTAGCTCAGTAAACTAGTAAATCCAGTAAAGGAAAAACTTGAGACTGAAAGGTTTTAACAGTCATCCAAATGACTGAACGTAAACATTGCTACAGTAACATACCAGCTATGATGTTGTTGACATTAGCTAGTGCTAACAGCTAGTTGCTAATACACTGCTACAACTACACCGACCCTAATAATATAGTTCTTGGTCATTGTTTGGTAACAGCAAATTTATAACGGGCCATGTCTCAACAGACTAAGAAGTTATTTCAATGACATTTAATAACATTTTGTTTATCCTGAGGACCGAAAGTAAATGAAAATGTGAACAAACCTTAGCTGTAATAAGATGGCGACCACCGGCTCCAGGGACGACCCGCTGATGTAGGCATGTTACCCAGCCTGACACAAAATATTTTTAAGCATCCAAACTCTTATACGCTTTCAGATCAATACCTGTGTATGGCGATGGGTTTTTAATGACATAGGTATACAGATCATGTGGGCCGAAGTCAGGTAAAGACGAGGGCTTCGTGTACTTCCGTACGTCAGTGAACAATCCTGGTGGAAGCAGGTAAACGTCGTTCTCTAAGCCTGCTAACCTCAATTTTTGCAAATACCTCTCCCTCTGCTCGCCCTGTAAATGCCCTACATCGCTGGATAGTGAAGGTGTTTTCTGCATCTCGCTCCTTTTTCTTTTATGTTTTTCGTTTGTCGCCTTCCTCGCATTCAAATGGATTCGAGCCGTGACATCCAAAATGGCAGCATCACATGACTTGGTCACGTGGGTGAAATACCTCAATTGCCAATTGACCTAATGAGTTGCAATTTGGTCCTCCAGCTGTTCCTTTTTTGTACCTTTAACTTTTCCAGCCTCTTATTGCCCCTGTCCCAGCTTTTTTGAGATGTGCTGCTGTCATGAAATTTCAAATGAGCCAATATTTGGCATGAAATTTCAAAATGTCTCACTTTCGACATTTGATATGTTGTCTATGTTCTATTGTGAATACAATATCAGTTTTTGAGATTTGTAAATTATTGCATTCCGTTTTTATTTACAATTTGTACTTTGTCCCAACTTTTTTTGGAATCAGGGTTGTAATAATAATAATAATAATAATAATAATAATAATTCTTTAAAAATAAAAAAGATACATTCTTACCATCAAATACTTTCATTCCATATTTTGTTGCTCTTTTAATTTTATTTATTTATTTATTTATTGGGGGGGATTGTTTTCGAATGGAGTTTTTATTTCGTCCTCAGTTGGTTCAGCAAAATGCTCCACCATTTCGTTTTTCTCTACTCACAGTATATAAACTGATAGCATTGTAGTCGAGTAGCCAATCACAGCACAAAATTGCTCACATCCAGTAAATGTGTATAATAATAGCCTATCTCAAATAACTATTCTCTCATTGCAGGCTTATGTTAAATATGCTTTCACCTACTACACTAATATAAGGAGTGTGCAGAAGTGGGGTAAACTAACATTTTCTCCAAATCTTTGTTTAGTGGTGGCTTTCTCTGTTCAACCTGTATATTGAAACAATGTAGTATTACTATGAAATCCTCTAACAGCCTGATTGTATTCAATCTAACAGCAGGATTGTATTCTGACTCATCTGAACATTATAAATAAAGCTTCCAACTTCATAAAAAATGAAACTGTAATGTAAATAGAAATGACACAATGCTCAAACTTCTTGCCTTCTTGTCCCATCCTGTTTCCATAGCTGAAAATAATGTCAGTGGTATTTCATGATAAATTCATCTTTGCTGTTAGCATTAGCTTAAAGGGTGTAAGATAAGTAATGCAATAATATTGACACCTGGGAGGATAATTAATAACAACATTCTTCTGTTTCACTCGAACTAGTACCAATTCTTTTATGTTTGACCTTATGTGCTGGGGCAACAATTGCTAAATTGCTAAAATCATAGTAAATACATGTGATAAATCTAGATACTGGACACATATAAACTTGTGACTTGTGTTTGTTACATTGCATTATGACTATAATGCCACACTTCCTTATAAATAGATTTTACTTCACTGATGGTTAAAAAGGTTCTATAATAATTTATTTATATGTATAAGTAATATATGTATAATTAATGTATGGTTTATTAATTAATGATTAATTGATGATTAATTATCTAATAATGATTGTATTGCAGTTTAAAATATATGTATATAATGTATTCATTCATAGCTATTTAAAAACAGAAGCTTAAAGGTTTTCTCATTTAATAATGATTTTAAGTTTAACTCATTGCTAACTGGTTGCTTCATCCAAAAGAGGGAGCAAAGAAAAACCTGAATCTCTGCAAGGCAGTGAAACTTCAGGACTGTATTAATATAAATATTAATAAAATATTAATACAGCACCCCTGATGAACTTAAAAACTTTTCTTTTCAAATTGCTTAATTAATATAGGGCTTTTAATAATGTTTACTAATGTATTACCAAACATTTAGAAAGAATATTTAATTCATAATCTGTATATCATCTATCCATTATCTGTAACAGCTTATCCTATGCAGGGTCAAACTAGAGTCTATCCCAGCTGACTATGGGTGAGAGGCGGGGTACACCCTGGACAAATTGCCGGATTATTACAGGACTGATACATATAGACAAACAACAATTCACACTCTCATTCACACCTACGGTCAATTTAGAGCCACCAATTAACCTAATCTGCATGTCTTTGGACTGTGGGGAAAATCCATGCAGACACGGGGAAAACATGCAAACTCCACACAGAAAGGCCCCTGTTGGCCACTGGGTTCGAACCCATAACCTTCTTGCTGTTATGCGATGGTGCTAACCACTACACCACCATGCTGCCCATCTGTATATTACATGCTTATAAATTGATTATATGACCAACCCTTATATTAAAGTGTTACTAAAATCACATTCTGTAAAAAATAGTTTGTTTAATATTAGCTGTAGCTAATTAAAAATGGTCTTATTTAAAATGGGAGCAGTTCTTCTCAATAACCATGGAGTTCATTTTACCATTGGGATTATTTCTTATTTGAGAGGGAAAGAGAATGACAACTTTGATATGACTTGCTTATCATAATTAAAACCTTTACTGACAATCCCCTTGTCAATAAAGGTTTTGATTCATATTGAGAATCTCCTCCACTGTGGCTGGAATTATTATTGAACCTACATTAATCTTCTAAGACTCCGGGGAACGGGTTTTGTTCTTTATAATGCACTAGATTGCACTCAAATGCCATTTAATCCAGTCTAATATATTCTTTTCCATCTGTATTATGAAGAGGTCAGAATCTGGTTTTCTATATTATTGCTTTACTTTAAATCATTCTTAAAACAGTAGCACGTGCGTTTCATTAAAGATAAGTAAGATTTGTTTGTGATGCTTTCCGTATCGTATACATTTTAACACCTTCAGTGTCATCTCTGCCTTTCCGCATTCTGCTTCATTGGGCTTCTGATTATCGGCGCCACATTTTCTCATAATCCTCTTCAGTAGTTTCTTTCATCTGTCCATGAAGTTTTGCCCTTCTTTTGCTAGTTTATAATTTTATGTCAACATTTCCTATGCATAATCCTGTTTTTTTTTTTCTTTCCCCTCCAGGTGTCCACAACTGTTTGTTTGTTTGTTTGTTTGTTTGTTTGTTTGTTTGTTTGTTTGTTTGTTTGTTTGTTTGTTTGTTTGTTAAGCACAGTTTGTTTACTTGGTTGCTCTGTGGATTTTCTGGCTTTTAACTTTTGGACTGTGTTTTGGATGAAGTGTTAATCTCTGGGCATCAATAACATTAATCTCTGGAATTTTGACATTAATAAACTCTGTATTTGCATCTCACCATTGTTCTTCTATTGTAAGTACTTTAATACATTTTGTTGGGTGACATTTTTTATTTATCTTTGAAAAATATTATGTTATAAACCTTGAACTATGACATTGATTCTCATTAACAAAGACGAGAAGAGTAATTCTTACTAGTTTATGCAGATATGTGATGTACTTTTTTGTTGTTACAGGGTAGTTCAATGACTCTGTGGGTAGCATTGCCACCATTGCTGTACCATTCTCCTGTCTGTTTGGGCTTCCTCTGGGTTCTTCATTTTCAACTCCCCAAAATATGCTGGTATGTGGGTATACTACATTGCCCATAGGTGTGAATAAGTGTGTGTGAAAATGTGTGTACATGGTGCCCTATGATGACCAGGGTGTATTCCTTGTGTTTCATGGCCAGTGTTCCTGGGATAGGTTCCAGATCCACTGTGACCCTGACCAGGATAAAGCAGTTACTGAAGGTGAATGAATGAATACTTGCTTGCTACCCAAGCTGTGCTTGAAGTCAGGAAAATATTGTGCTGTAAGGGAAAATATTGTGCTGTCTGTGCTAATAGGGGGTCTTCAAAAGCAGTAACAATTTTTTTGGAGTTAAATGAGTCTGAAAATCCCACTTACCCAGCAGAATTTGAAATTCACAACCCCATTTTCACTGATTCATCTATTTCAGCTCAGCATATTAGTTTATAACCATTGAAAAAGGCATACAACCACAGATATGCATATTAAACTCAACCAAAATACACTAACATTAACCAGGAAACAGCACATGTGCTGGTTTCAAAATACAACACCGATTCCAAAAAGGCTGGGACAAAGTACAAATTGTAATTAAAAACGGAATGCAATAATATACAAATCTCAAAAACTGATATTGTATTCACAATAGAACATAGACAACATATCAAATGTCGAAAGTGAGACATTTTGAAATTTCATGCCAAATATTGGCTCATTTGAAATTTCATGATAGCAACACATCTCAGAAAAGTTGGGACAGGGGCAATAAGAGGCTGGAAAAATTAAAGGTACAAAAAAGGAACAGCTGGAGGTCCAAATTGCAACTCATTAGGTCAATTGGCACACTGTAAAAAAAGAATAGTTGAGAATACTTGAAATTTCAAGGCAACAGTCTGCATTAAGAATTTTATGTTTTGCCAATGATGTGCCCATGATAATCCAAACTATGATAAAACTGTTATCGTGGCTCAGGTGGATAAGGCGCCATACCATAAATCCGGGGACCCGAGTTCGGTTCCGACCCGAGGTCATTTCCCGATCCCTCCCCGTCTCTCTCTCCCGCTCATTTCCTGTCTCTACGCTGTCCTATCCAAATAGAGGTGAAAAAAGCCCAAAAAATCTAAAAAAAAAAAAATTGTGATAACCTCAATTGCCTTTTTGCACTACTGTGAATGCCACTGTTCAGCAAAAAGAGAAATCTATGTTGGCAGAATGAGGAATTGAAAATTGACTTAATTAAGAATTCTTAATAAAGATAACAGTTTTATCATAGTTTGGATTATCATGGGCACATCGTTGGCAAAACATAAAATTCTTAATGCAGACGGTTGCCTTGAAATTTCAAGTATTCTCAACTTTTTTTTTTTACAGTGCAATAGGTCATTAACATGACTGGGTATAAAAAGAGCATCTTGGAGTGGCAGCAGCTCTCAGAAGTAAAGATGGGAAGAGGATCACCAATCCCCCTAATTCTGCGCCGACAAATAGTGGAGCAATATCAAAAAGGAGTTCGACAGTGTAAAATTGCAAAGAGTTTGAACATATCATCATCTACAGTGCATAATATCATCAAAAGATTCAGAGAATCTGGAAGAATCTCTGTGCGTAAGGGTCAAGGCTGGAAAACCATACTGGGTGCCCGTGATCTTCGGGCCCTTAGATGGCACTGCATCACATACAGGCATGCTTCTGTATTGGAAATCACAAAATGGGCTCAGGAATATTTCCAGAGAATGTTATCTGTGAACACAATTCACCGTGCCATCTGCCGTTGCCAGCTAAAACTCTATAGTTCAAAGAAGAAGCCGTATCTAAACATGATCCAGAAGCGCAGACGTCTTCTCTGGGCCAAGGCTCATTTAAAATGGACTGTGGCAAAGTGGAAAACTGTTCTGTGGTCAGACGAATCAAAATTTGAAGTTCTTTATGGAAATCAGGGACGCTGTGTCATTCGGACTAAAGAGAAGAAGGACGACCCAAGTTGTTATCAGCGCTCAGTTCAGAAGCCTGCATCTCTGATGGTATGGGGTTGCATTAGTGCGTGTGGCATGAGCAGCTTACACATCTGGAAAGACACCATCAATGCTGAAAGGTATGGACCCTTTTCACGTGACGTCACGACAAACGCAGCCGCCATTTTGGACGTGTACTACCAGTAGTTTACCACAGCCAGCATTGAGGAACAGCAGCAAAAAAAGTGTTTATTTTCAGCAAGACTTCCATCATGCCACTATATTGTTGTGCACCTGGATGTAGTAACCATCAACACACAAGGCAAGGGTTATCATTTTATCGGATCCCGACGGAGAAGATGGATAGCGGCCATTAAAAAAAATTAACAGATTGGCAGCCCTCGGCATACCAGCGCTTGTGTAGTGACCACTTTGTTGGAGGTAAGACGAATAAAATTAGCCAGAAAAGGCATTACATTGCTGTTAACATTCTGTGGCGGCGAGTGTGTAACCAAATAGGCTAAAATAACCCATTGTAACCTCTTTGTTCTTCTGTAGTAGCTATTAGCTAACGACATTAGCTAGCGTTGTGTTCCTTTGCTGTTGGTAGACTGTAGGACAGATCAGAGGCAGTGTCCTACAAACAGCGCTTAATTTGAGGGGGAGCAAGCCGGAGCGCGCTCCGGAACCTCGGGCGTTGGCTCCGGCAGCTATTTACACTGGATCCGGTGATCCGACACCTCTTTTGACTATGTAAAAAAAAAAAACAAATAATTAAATAAAAAAATGCAAGTTTATTTAGTGTTAATGTCTGATTTTGATATCTGCCTTGTTGGTGATTTCTCTCATGAAACGACATCCACAAAATATCTGCAGATGAACTTAATTTGCAGTGTTATTACAAAACATGCCCAGAAGCGCAGCGCAGCGCAGCGCCCCGCCCCCTTTTTTTCCGCACCGGAGCCGCTCATCCTCTGCGCTCCGGGACCTCCCACTTTACAAATTAAAGCACTGCCTACAAATAAGTGTTCAAAACAATAGGAACATGTATTTGTCTCTTAAATCCAGGCCGTTCCCTGTAATCTGTAACACTGGGTTGGAGAAAGTAATGGCAAAGTGAGTGCACAAACCATAGAAGGTAAACTGTACACAGCGCCAGGGCAGTGTGATGGTATGTCTACTTTTAGATTGTGTTAGCTTATCAATGAACACACTCGTCACTCGACGAGTTTCACGTCTTTACGACGGATACTTAAATGTGTGTTAGGTATTATTGTTGCAGTCTAAGCAGTCATTGTAGCAGCTAGATGAGCGAGAACCGAAAGGGTCTGTGCCATAAACCGTTATTTCTGTATGGCGTTGCTAATGTGTCGTTACTGTTGTTATTTCTCCCTCTGCTCGCCCTGTAAATGCCCTATGTCGCTGGATAGCGAAGGTGTTTTCTGCATCTCGCTCCTTTTTCTTATATGTTCTCCGTTTGTCGCCTTCCTCGCATTCAAACCAATTCGAGCCGAAGTCCGCTACATGTCCAAAATGGTGGTCGCATTTACAAAGGTCACGTGACTGAAAAGGGTCTATGTCCAGGTTCTAGAGCAACATATGCTCCCATCCAGACGGCATCACTTTCAGGGAAGACCTTGCATTTTCCAACATGACAATGCCAAACCACACACTGCATCAATTACAGCATCATGGCTGCATAGAAGAAGGGTCCGGGTACTGAACTGGCCAGCCTGCAGTCCAGGGCCCTGTACTACGAACGGAGGTTAACCTACCCAGAAGTAACCCAGGGTTCCCCCGCTAAACCGGGGTTGACAAAACCTGGTTATCTTGCTTGGGGTTAAACGGTACTACGACACCAGTTATGAAGTTGATTTGTTGAACCTGGTTTAACCTAATCAGGGTTAATGCGCGTTCACGTTAAAGGGGAGGTTATCAGCGCAAATCACCACTGTTCACAATGGCACGGTCGCCGTACTTCACGGAGGAAGAATGCGCTGTCATAATGCAAAGCTACGAGGAGTTCAAAACAACATTAAGAGCAAAACCTAACACAGCGGCTGCCAATAAGGAGCGGCAAGCATGTTGGCAACGAATTGCCGATCGGGTAAATGCATAAGTACATTCTCCTTTCTACATGTTCCAGAACAGAAGTATAGGATGAGAGAAAGCTTCATGATCAATCACAAGTCACAGAAAATGGTCCTTCGACGTGGCCCCAGTCATATATAGCTTGTTTAATGTCCGAAAAATCCTGAATAAAATTTGGTATGGTAAATTCATGGAGTAGCCTACTTAAGCTGATATGTGCACAGAGTCACATGAATTAGGATGACTGACTGTTCAGTCCCTTTGACTAAGTTGGTGTCGGTCCTGTAAACATTTCAGAGGCAACAGCAGTGCCAAACGCACCTGGCAACAGGTGAAAATGAAATATAAAAACATCATTCATAATGGTAAGTGTGTGTGTGTGTCGTTCTTTTTCTGTACTGTGTTTCAGATGAAAAAGCTTTTGCCCAAGGACAAGAAGTAGGCTAAACAGCATTTGCCTTTTATTTATTCAAGTTTTATCTGTTTGCCTAATAGTTCAAATTGTTTTGTATATAGTTTATAATGTAGTTGTGTGATATTAATGATAATATTGTGGGAAAACTACTTTGCACAGACGTTCATTTAATTTATTCTATCGTCATTTTGTTTGTTCTGTTTTTGTGTATTTTATTTATTTATCTGTTTGTCTAGTTGTATCTATTTTTCTAATAATACATTTTTTGCATTAATTGTTTTTTCCTATTAAAATAATCTTGTTCTTATTATAACTTTATCTATTTATCTGACTGTTTAGTTGTATCTATTTTTGTTACAATTTCAATATTTTTAATATAAGTTTTTTTCTATTAAAATGTTCTTGTGTTATATTTATTGTAGTTGTATCTATTTTATATCTCAGCCTTAAATATTTTTGTAAAACAAGTGTTTTTCTATAAAATATTCTTGCGTTCTTGATAACTATGTTCTTGAGTGGGTTCTTTTTTTTTTTTTTACAGAAAAGCCGTTCTGCATGGACATTCATTGAAGCCCTCATTGTTTTTTAATGGTTATTTATGAGCGTTTAGGAGTTACAATAATGTAAGTCTAGGTTGCTTTATATAAAAGGTATGTCCAGAAATATTGTCACTGTCTAAGCAGAGGGATCTGGCTTCTTTAGATGCTGTCTTCTTAAAACTGAATAAATATTTAAAAAGAGCCAAATGAGCCAGTCTTTTGAACGGCTCTTTTCAAAGAACGGATCACAAAGATGCGGATCCCATCAAAGAGCCATAAATCCCATCTCTAATCTGCGCTCCGATATCGCACGGGTCATCCAGGTACGCTGGCATTGTCTCTAGAGGAAATGTCGGTGGAGAGGTGGTGTTTAAAAAGGGTGTGGTTAATCGGAAACCTCGGGTTAACCAAGAACATAACCTGAGATGAGCAGGTTTGGGATGCAGCGTAAGTTGCCATGGCAGCATACCTCGGTTTGAACATAGCCAACTTTCGTAGTATGGGTTAATCGGGAAGTTACGCTGCACGTGATCAAGTTACTCTCAAAGTTACCCTGGTAAGCCAGAAAACCCGCTTCGTAGTACAGGGCCCAGATCTTTCACCCATAGAAAACATTTGGCGCATCATAAAACGGAAGATATGACAAAAAAGACCTAAGACAGTTGAGCAACTAGAATCCTACATTAGACAAGAATGGGTTAACATTCTTATCCCTAAACTTGAGCAACTTGTCTCCTCAGTCCCCAGACGTTTACAGACTGTTGTAAAGAGAAAAGGGGATGTCTCACAGTGGGAAACATGGCCTTGTCCCAACTTTTTTGAGATGTGTTGTCATGAAATTTAAAATCACCTAATTTTTCTCTTTAAATGATACATTTTCTCAGTTTAATCATTTGATATGTCCTCTATGTTCTATTCTGAATAAAATATGGAATTTTGAAACTTCCACATCATTGCATTCTGTTTTTATTTACAATTTGTACTTTGTCCCAACTTGTTTGGAATCGGGGTTGTAGAACACATTCATTCATATTAATAATAACAGTGATGTGTAGTTATAAGGGCAGTGTGTAGACATTAAATAGATGAAGTATTTTAAGATGTTTCTTCTGTAATTTAGTTCAGTTTAACCTTTGCGTTTGCTTTTTAAATAGGAATGTCAACATGTTCAGTTTGAGAATACCTAATGGTTAACTTCATTTATGATCAACTCTGTTTAAAGTCCTGTTGTGGAGGTATGCAATACATCAGAAAGGTGTGAGAGTTAAACAGAATCTAAGTTTGATGCTGGACGATAGTCGTTGGTATTTCCACAAGTAATTACTGTACATTTGGCACAAAACACTGTTCAGTTTCATCTGAATTTTGGAAGCAATTTGAAATATTTTAGTGCAGTCTGTCCCTGCTATACATGGTAATACTTTCAAACTTGTTCACAAATTATGTACTTCATGTTTTTTGTCCTCTGTTGAGAAGTCATTAGTAAGTCTGTTGGTGAGAGTGACATGTCATGGGCTCATGATTAGAATCAAGCTCACAGCATGACACAAAGATCAATGCAAGTTATAATTTTGTGTTGAGCTTCAATCTTACAATGACTGACAGAAATAATTATACTGGAGTAAGACAATAACCACAGAGGGTATGCACTGTGATGAAAGATATTTGAACAAGTCTGAGAAAGTGAGATTAAAGCTGTGGTACAACTTAGTGATATTTGCAACATCAAAAAGCACATAAATGCATGTTCTGCTTAGATGTATTCTATTAGGGTAATAAAGATTAGAACTCAAAATAGGACTGTAATAGTTGATTTTGATGAAATATTATTCATATGCTATGCTCATATGCTGAACTTAAAATACAAAATAAAATAAAATAGACTTATAAATTTAAGTTGACATAGTGATGTGAGTAGCTTTGTTGCCTTACAGCTCCATGGGTCCCCAGTTCAATCCAGCACTTGAGTTATTGTTTATATAGAGGTTTTGTGCAAGTTCTCACCATGGCCATGTAGGTTTACTCAGGATATTCCATTGTCTTCCACCTCCCAAAACCATGTTGGTTGGTGTATTGGCAGTGCTAAATTGCTCCTAGATGTGAATGAGTGTTAAAGTGTGTGCATGGTGCTCTGCAAGTGACTAGCCTACCCCAGTGTTTTATTACAGGAAGTATTCCTGCTTCAAACTTAGTGTTCCTATGATATGCTCCAAATCCACTGCATCCTTGACCAGGATAAAGTGATTACTAAAAATTAATAGATTGTTTGTTTGTTTATTTTTGTCAATTTGCAGCTGTGTAAAGTAATTATAGTCATTAATTACTCATTATATTTATTTCAATGAATATTGTAATTTGAATATGCTGATCCACTGCTCTCTGAGCAAGATAATTTCACATGTCCTCTCACAGAGGAGTTGTTTCCTTTTATAGTATTTGTTTGGTGACTTGATATAGAGAAATATTGGACCCCCTGACAAGGATAAAGTGGTTCCTGAAAATGAAATGAATGCAGTTTTCTTTAATGTGATATTTCAGACAAGCGCATTTCAGAATTAAAGTTTAATACTAGATATTATACTACTGGTACCAGGAAAAAGGGAAAACTTTACTACAAGAAATAAAAATACAGCTCTAAAATACAACTCATTAAACATTTGCCATTATTCTTTTATCTTTATGTTAATATTCAAAATTCTCAAGAAGTGAACTTATTTATTCCTGTAAAGTGCTTTGGACAAAGTTTAACACTTCACTACAGCCAAACAAACAAACAAAAAAAAAACCCTTGTTAACACATTTAAGAATTAAACTGACTAATGCTATTCTACCAGTAGAAAACAATATTTTAGAGTCCTATTAGTGCACAGGTGTCAAACCTGATATGTCCCACCACCTCATTTCATTCAGCCCACACAAACTTACTTAAACTAATACTGAAGTCCATGATTATTCAGTATTTGAACATTAGAGCAGTATTAAGGTAAAATAATTATTTATTCTAAATTCCAAAATATTTTACCAGCCTTAATAGTTGAACATAAACCACAGCAATGAACTACCATTCCTTGACACACACACACACACAAAATCATTGGAGAGTTAAAACAATTTCAAGAAAAAATGTGGAGACTAAATATATGCTTGTTTTTATGGAAAATGGTGTGATTTCTTTACAAATAACCCATGGCAGTCATGAAACAGACTTAATCCTCCAGCATACCTCCAGAGTGATCCGACCCTACACGCCAGCCAGATCCCTACGCTCCGCTGCTACTGGTTGCCTGACCTCTCCTCCTCTCTGCTCATGCCCAGCCCGCTCAAGACTGCTTTCTGTCCTGGCTCCCTGTTGGGAAATGACCCTCCCACTGAAGTCAGAACTGCCCACTCCCTGACCACCTTCAAGTGCAGACTGAAGACCTACCTCTTCCGGTTGCACCTCTCCCCTGCTTCTCTGCCCACTGTGTAATCGTGTAGCTGTCTTAGCCAAAACCAGACTGTGTACTGTCTAGCCTGGTCATGATGACTTAGTGTTTTATTGGGGTTTCATTGGGGTTTTATTTTTCTCTCTTTAGTCATACTTTGTCAACTCATTTTTATGGTTGGCTTGTTTTCCTTGGCTGTTTGTTGATTGTTGTTATTTCAACAGAATATTACACTCTGTGTTATTCTGTCACTTGCACATTTGGCACTAGAACTTTCTTTTCTAGAAGTTCAGCATTTCTTGTACCTGACTTTTGCACTTGTTGTACACTGTGTCTGCTAAATGGCTGCAATGTAATGTAATCCCCCCTTACCTCCATTATTCAGGGAAAGCTTTGGACTAGACATTGGAGCATAGCTGTGGGGATTTGCCCATTTAGCTATAAGAGAAGAGGTGAGATCAGCCACTGATGTCAGGTGAGGAGGCCTGGCCTGCAGTGCTGGCTACGTTTACATGCACGTCCAAATCGAGCTGCTGTCGGTAATTGAGCTGAAGGTCCCAGCAGGGTGCCAGAGAAATCCAATCCTACATGCACAGTGTTTAAATCGAGCTATTGTTATGAGGTGCATTGTGCACCCGAGCCACAGGTGGCGCTACACGCCCCATCGTGTTGGTACACTTCCGGTTTGTCGTCATGAAGAAGAGCTATTCAAGAGTATAAACAAAGTGACTACAGGCGGAAATTAGCATGCACTGCTATAACCTGGTACAGACATCTGTCCTGACCACAAGGATAATGTTTAATTTGTGCACTGTCCCTTTTAAAAATAAAATAAACTCTAAACTCTAAGAAGAGTGTTTGTAGTTTGTATGTACGAACAGAAGTGTTCCTAATAAACTGGGCGGCTAAGGTGAAGTGTCATGCCGACCGAGGCTGTTTTTTTTTTTTCGACACAATTCACAGCTATGCAACAGCTGTACAGATGTATTTGGTGATACAGTAAGTGAGCTAAATTTTAACAGTGCAAACAATGCCACAAAAAGAAAAGATTCATGCCGTTGTCATGCCGACCGAGGCTGTTGTGTTTCCCGCTTGTGGTCTCGTCACTTCCGGAAGGGGCAGTGCTGAAGTAAGTAGTTCGAATACGTAGCTCGATAGGGTATACATGCACTAAGTAGCTCGGCAGAAATCGCATAAACTAGGTCGTGTAGCTCGATTCCAAGAAATCAAGTTCGGTTCAATTTCAGCCGAATTAAGGTGTATACATGGCGTTTTGAACTTCGATTTCAGTCGAGCAACGGCAGAAATTCGATTTTCTCTATGTGCATGTAAACCTAGTGAGTGACTGCGTTTACATGCACGTCCAAATCGAGCTGCTGTTGGTAATCGAGCAAAGGGTCCCAGCAGGGGTGCCAGAGAAATCCAATCCTACATGCACAAGTGAAATCGGGCTATTGTGCACCCGAGCTACACGTGGCGCTACACGCCCCATCGTGTTAGTACACTTCCGGTTGTCGTCATGAAGAAGAGCTATAGTGTTGCCAGATACTGCTGACGTTTTCCAGCCCAAAACATGTTAAATCCGCTAAAATGCACTTAAAACCCCCAATCTGGCAACATTAGCAGTTCCGTGTTCAAGCTGTTAGGCTTGCTCTAACAGACTATGGCTACAAACTGTCCGGCGCAGACCACTGTTTTGTAAGACAACTTATTTTGCACAATAATATTTTTCTAAAGTCCATTTTTTGCTTACAAAAAAATATATATATTTTTTGCTTACAATTTAACTTATGTCTTAATAAACACACAAAAAGTTCAATTGTTTTGTTTTTATTGACATTCTTCAGATGTTGGACATACACACAAATACAATGACTTGTTTATGTACACAATTCACAGCTATGCAACAGCTGTACAGATGTATTTGGTGATACAGTAAGTGAGCTAAATTTGAACAGTGCAAACAATGCCACAAAAAGAAAAGATTCATGCCGTTGTCATGATTCGTTGTCATGCCGACCGAGGCTGTTGTGTTTCCCGCTTGTGGTCTCGTCACTCGTCACTTCCGGAAGTAGCTCGACAACTAGTTCGATAGGGTATACATGCACAAAGTAGCTCGTCAGAAATCGCATAAACTAGGTCGTGTAGCTCAATTCCGAGAAATCAAGTTCGGTTCAATTTCAGCCGAATTAAGGTGTATACATGGCATTTTGAACTTTGATTTCAGTCGAGCAACGGCAGAAATTCGATTCTCTCTATGTGCATGTAAACGTAGTGAGTGTTCCAATTCATCAACACAAAGATGTTCAGTGGGGTTGAGGTCAGGGCTCTGTGCAGGCTATTCTTCTTCTTTTTCTTCTTCTACATCATCCTTGGCAAAAAAAAAATGTCTTCATGGAATTTGCTTTGTGCACAGGGGCATTGTCATGCTGGAGCAGGTTCGGGCCCCTTAGCTGAAAGGAAACTGTAATGTTACACCATGCAAAGGCATCCAATACAAATGTGTGCTTGCAACTTTTTGGCAACAGTTTGGAGAAGACCCACATATGGGTACAATGATCAGGTGTCCATAAAACTTTGGCCAAACAGTGTAAATATACAAACCAATGTCATGAACAGAAATATTGTAAATGACTTAACAGTATTTACAGCCACAACAACATAGAAAGATACAACAATGTGGACAAGTTTTATTTCTTTGCCAAGATCAACTTACCCTAAGTGGCTAGTTTATTAATGTAATTATAGTCTATAGAGGAAATTAGCATTAGAGTTTATGCTCTTTTTTATTTCTTTCCATGAGGAAATAAATAAAAGTAATAGAAAGTGAAAGGTCATGTTTTGTTTTCTTGGCCACTATAAATGCAGCAACTAAGTATGAAAAAGTGTTTGTCTGATATATCTCATGTCATAATGACCACAATTCAAACTCCAATAGTCGTTTGCAGTTGTTTGCAATGCGATACATTCTTCCCTAGCCCCTGATGTCATGCTGTTTTGTGAGGCTATTTAGTGCAGCAGAGAATAGGGAAGTGAGAATATTGCAATTAGGAGAATAAAATAGCAAATATTTTCCTGTTTATCAGTGAGCAAAGCAAGTCAATCATTACTGAGTTTCTTCTTTTCATATATCTTGTTCATGTATTGCCAAGCCCTCATTCTTAGGAAGGATGTGCTAAAACTGACACAAACTGTGTCAGATTATTACACACCAATGAGTGAGTTTTGTGACAACACTTGTTGTGTTAATTTTGACGCATTCAGTCTGTAAATGATTTTACCACAGTGTATGTGTCAGGGAGGTTAACACAAAGATGTGTAAATGTGTAATATCAGAATCAAGTTTATTGCCAAGTATGAGCTCACATACAAGGTGGTTGCTTTGGTGCTTGGCGCTTGATGACCCGGTGACTTGTCCAGGGTGTACCCTGCCTCTCGCCCATAGTCAGCTGGGATGGGCTCCAGCCTGCCTGCCACTCTGCACAGGATAAGTGGTTACGGATAATGGATGGTGCTTGAACAGTCATCTTTTAGTTAGCTATAAAGCAAAGATAGATAGTTAGCAAGAAGAAAAAAAATTCCTGCCTCATGATAATGAATAATTAGTAGAAGTTATACTTCTAGAAAAGCTCTTTAATAATACAGGCGCCACACTCATAGAAAGGATGTGTTAAAACTGACAGAAACTGTGTTAAATTCTTATACATCAATGGGTGAGTTTTGGGACAATGTTTGTTGTGATAATTTTGACACATTCACTGTGTTAAAGAGTTTAACACAGTGAATGTTTCAAGAAGGTTAAAACAAAGATGTGTAAATGTGTAATATTAGCATGTGCTATGTCAAGCAAATCACTGCGCACACAATGTGTTGAATGCTGTGAACAAATACACAAGTTATGTTAATTTTAAAACTACACATAACTGTGTAAAACAAGTGACATATTGACACAAAATATGTACACATTATTTGTGTAATTTTTTCACACATTCCTTCTAAGTACAAACTAATTGCGAACAAAAATGGCACACAACTACATAAAATATTTCACAAGTTAAACTTCCATCTTGCAAGCTGAGCAACAATACTTAAAAAAAATCTCTCCACAGTATTTGTACCATGTAAATTAGCTGCCGGTGCCATTTTGACATCAAAGTTAGCTAAGTTGTCTAAAAATCTAAAGTTAATATGGAGTAAAATGCACGGTCTAACAGTACTGTGATGGTTTTTGATATTATACAAGTCCCATGATGCTTATCGCACACTCTGGCCAAAGTCATTGGAAGTTAGCATTACTCAGTGACACCATGCATGAGGCACACACTTGCCAACCAAAACCAATTAACTACTATTGTAACTACAACAAAAAAACAGCCTTTGCCTGCATCAAGAGCACATCAAATACAGTTGTTAAAAACAAGTAGCAAGCTAACATTATTCAAGCTGAAGTTAGAGCACGTTAGCATTAATGTAACACTGCTTGTGTAACCGCACAAGTTAAAAATCCCCCATTGAAATCCCTCACCTGAGTTACTATCATTCCACTGATTTCCAGGGGATGTAAGCAGAGGGCTTCAATCTTATCCGCAAAGGACCAGTATATTATACTGCGATTAATAATTAAGTACTGAAGAGCTACTAAGAAGCTGGCATTAGCAGTAATGAGAAATGGAGAGGATGTTCAGAGGCGTTCAGTGACCACTGAGATGTGCGGATTTTTAGCAGTTCACATTGTCAAGTGATTATAATATATGATATTTTATATACAACAGTATACAATACAATGAAAATGAAATGGCAAGTTAATGTCATTATCAGACTATAGGCTGACTGCTGTTCAGCTAAGTCAAATAGCTCATGCATTAAAAACCTGACACTGAGTTTGTGTCAAACAGATCAGTATACACATACTGTTAACGAGTTTAACACAGTGAATGTTTCAAGAAGGTTAAAACAAAGATGTGTAAACATGTTAACACGTGCTATGTCAAGCAAATCACTGTACACACATTGTGTTGAGTGCTGTGAACAAATATATAGGTTGTGTTAATTTTAAAACGACACATAAGTGTGTGTAAAAAAGCTGAATTCTTCCAACACAATTTTATTTACTATTGACACGAAATGTGTGAACTAGAGTACTATTCATAATTTGTGTAAATTTTTCTACACATTCCTTCTAAGAATGCTGGAGTTTTATTTGTGTGAAATCTCTTTTCTTGCTTTTTGACTGTGTCTGAACAGAAATGAGAGAATTGTTTTACAGCCATGAGAGCATTAAAGAATAAATCTCATTTTTTTGGTTGAGACATTGTCATTCAGTCTTGGCCAGAGTGCAATTACATGGACCTTATTGTATTACCACCTGCACAAGGTTCGCTTATTCCGCATCTTCAGTGCAGTCCACAGGCTCCTGCTATTCCATTAGTACCCTCCTCCTTTGAGGTGACTTCTATAATTCTGTCTTCTATCACTCTCACCCACTCTCTGCTCTCTCAGTTACTGTGCATGGTGGAAATTGTGGTTGGAACATGAGGATGTGTTAGGACTACTGATGGCTGCATGCTGTGAGCCCCCTGAGAGCTGCTCTGAGACTGCAGTCATATGATGTGGGTTCTCCCTGCTCCATGGCCTAATTCACTATTCTATTGTGAGTAAGGAAAATAAACACTGAGTACTATCTCAGGATTTTTCTTACTGATGAATGAATGTAAAATACAATTTTACCTTTACAGACTTGTGGACAATGAAGAAGACTCTAGCTTACATAGTATTAAATGTGAACATCAGTATAATATTTATCTTAGGAAGAAAAACTTTGTACAAACAACACACCTTGCTTTGTTGGAATATAACTGATGTGCAGAAAAGCACATTTTATCTGCTCAGAATATCCTGTATATAATTGATGTGCTTCCAGTCTTGTTGGATAATAAGTAACATTTTTTTGTTTATATTGATGTTACCATAATTTCATTTGTGATAGGAAAGTCCCAGCAAAAGTGAAAGGTAAGATGTATAAGACAGTAGTGAGGCCAGCTGTGATGTATGGATTGGAGACCGTACCCTTAACAAAGAGACAGGAGGCAAAGTTGGAGGTGGCAGAGTTGAGGATGTTAAGGTTTGCGATGGGAGTGACAAGGTTGGACAGGATAAGGAACGAGCACATCAGAGGGACAGCACATGTGGAGAGCTTGGGAATTAAGCTAAGAGAGATGAGACTGAGATGGTATGGGCACATCCTGAGAAGAGATGCAGAGCATGTTGGAAGGAGAATGTTGAGGATGGAGCTGTCAGGCAAACGAAAATGAGGAAGGCCAAAGAGGAGATCCATGGATGTGGTGAGAGAGGACATGAAAGTGGCAGGTGTGGTAGAGAAGGATGCAGAAGACAGGGAGCAATGGAGACGAAAGATCCGCTGTGGTGACCCCTAATTGGGAACAGCCAAAAGAAGAAGACTGATGTTACCATAATTATAGACAATGTTGGAACAAATAGAAAGCTTATTCAGTGCTTATCAAATAGTTCTTCATGAGCATGTTTTTATGTAAACTATTGAAAGAATAGACTAAAACTTTATTATCAGACAGCTCTGTTGAATTCTAAAATTTGACTGTTCAGAAAGTGTTGATTCATTTTCTCTGCCCAGCAGAGCTCTTTTGATAGTGCCAGCTGTAATTTAAATCACAGGTTTATGTTAATACACTAGTCCAAAAGCATTGTTCTTTCTATGTCAACAAATGACACAGAATTATACAGTGGATGGTCCACATAATCTAATCTAAAGTCTAATAATAATGAATGCATTTGAAAAGGAAAACATATAATCATTGAATTTATGAAGTTTATGATTATGAATATAATTAGGAAGCGAGTCTTCAGTATGAGTGCTTTGTAATGGTCAGTAGATTTTCTGGCACCGGAAAAGTCTTCAGGGCAGAGAACCTTGCATGTTCTGGTTTTGGTGGTGTAGTGGTTAGTACTGTCACCTCACAGCAAGAAGATCCTGGGTTCGAGCTCAGCGGCCGATGAAGGCCTTTCTGTGTGGAGTTGGCATGCTCTCCATGTGTCTGCATGGGTTCCACTGGGTGTTCCAGTTTCCCCCACAGTCCAAAGACATGCAGGTTAGGTTAATTGGTGGTTCTAAATTGACCGTGAATGTGAGTGTGAATGGTTGTCTGTGTCTATGTGTCAGCCCTGCGATGACCTGGCAACTTGTCCAGAGTGTACCCTGCCTCTCACCCATAGTCAGCTGGGATAGGCCCCAGCTTGCCTGTGACCCTGTAGAACAGGATAGCGACTACAAATAATGGATGAATGGATGGTTGGTAATATCATGACTTGATAGCAGCTATGGTGTAAGTCAGTAGAGGACAGGGTATAATTAAGTAATACATTAAAAAATGTCATCATTAAAAATGTTGTGAGATAAAAGGAATAAAACACTTCAGGATATTCTGTTATTGGTAAATAATGAACTGTATGGCAGCACACTGTGTACCCAATGCAGTTTTATTTGATTTTGAGCTTGACATTTTTACCTTAACTTTATAAAGGATCAGAAGCAAGTAGAACTTGCTGTAGTTACTAGTTGCTATAGAGAGTCCCACTTTAGCTGGAATGTAATATTGCCCTTGAATTCCATTTGGAGGAACAATAGCCTTCTGAAACTGCTGACATGAGAAGCATTGGGAGAGAAAATGGTAACCAAGGTAACGGACAAATTGTTTGATCAAGGCTGCAGCAACCAACACTGCGCTAAGAGAAAAATAATAAACAATCTTCACTAAAGAATTACAATTGACATGAGGCCTTGCTTCCCACTTAGTCCAGTATTTGCTTTATTGATTTTTGGAAATGTAATAATGTAGTCAAGCCTGAATGTAATGTTTTTCTTTGCCTTTCTTTGCTGTCAGTAGAGGATATTCAAAACATACTCAGCAAGATATGAAGTCAATCATTTCAACACTCCCAAATGTAATGCAGTTCAACAAATATGATTATAATCTATGCATGATTTTGTTAGATCTACAAGATTTTTTGCTGGTCTTGCTGAAGACAGATTGAGAATTATTTCCCATTTTTCTTTCCATACTACCAAATAAATATCAATTCATTAGGCCAAACCTCAGTTACAGTGTGGTGAGGACTGGGGGTTCAGAATTAATTCAAATAAAGGTCTTACAATATATGAGTGATGAATTTCATTAAACTACCTTCATTAAAGCATAACGATACAATATATCCCTACATTCCTATATTCCTATATACACCATATTCATATATTCCTATATTCCTAATCTTCAGCTATTTTTTCTTTGACACAATATACAGAGTTATGTGAGAAAATCTACAGAATCACTCAAACAAGGGACACAGCCAGTGTTACACTCATTTATTTGAAATCCTCTGCTGTAGGACCACGAGCTGGCCTGCCAGCTGCAGTAATTCCTAATTGGGGCTTTGCAGCTTTGTCTACGCTCCTTTGTTTACTGGAATGCTGCCTGATTGTGTATTCTGAAAGTTTAGAAAGAAGTAAGGGACAGAAAGCTGTAAAATAAAAAAGTAGACCTTATCCAAAAGTGTAACCCATAATGTTGTGAATGGTTGTCTGTGTCTATGTGTCAGCCCTGTGATGACCTGGCGACTTGTCCAGGGTGTACCCCGCCTTTCGCCTGTAGTCAGCTGGGATAGGCTCCAGCTTGCCTGCGACCCTGTAGAACAGGATAAAGCGGCTAGAGATAATGAGATGAGATGAGACTTATTTACCCTTATACAGGTAGTCGTCGACTTATGACCTATGCGTAAGTCACCCTGGGTTTTTATGCTGGGATTAATTCTCCTGATGATATGACATAGCCAGTGGTGGAAAGAGTATAAAACACACTGACTTGACTAAAAGTAATGCTGCTGTAGTAATAATTCACTTGAGTAAAAGTGAACTCAAGAAAATTACCTATACAGGTAGTCGTCGACTTACGACTGCATTTGGTTACGACTGACCTGTCGTAAACCAATCTGGTCGTAAGTCAGCCTATGTTAAATGAACATAAGTATATTGTGATGTGTAATGATATTGTAATCATCTTAAAGTCTTATTTTATCAACATTTTCTTCTTTCATTACCTTGGCAAATTATTTGGTTGAAGTCAAACACTGCATACTACACTGCGTACAGTACAATTCGTTTAATATGTGCAAAACAAAAAATACGAAATACAGGTGTGAAAAATAGAAAACATTTTAGTTTGAAACATACCAAAATACAAATGTAAAACATAGCAAAATACAAAATTTAGTGACTGCTGGCATCACTGGTGCTTGGCTGTGGGCCGTCTACGTCATCATCAGCTGTTGCAGCACTCGGGCTGGCAGGAGCATTTGCTCATTTCATAAACCAGGATCTGGGGCGGAAACTGTATGACGGAGTGCGCGAGGGAGCATGAGAGAGAGTGCGCATGTGCCTGGAGCTGGGGCGGAAACTATTGTACGTGGCGAGAGGCGCTGCCGGGAGCTGGGGCGGAAACTGTCGTACACTCAGCTAGCTCAGCTGGGAAACACTTGCCAGCCATAACCAGATGGTCGTAAAGTCGATCGGTCGTAAGTCACATAGGTCGTAAGTAGACGACTACCTGTATAAGGGTAAATAAGTCTCATCTCATCTCATTATCTCTAGCTGCTTTATCCTGTTCTACAGGGTCGCAGGCAAGCTGGAGCCTATCCCAGCTGACTATGGGCGAAAGGCGGGGTACACCTTGGACAAGTCGCCAGGTCATCACAGGGCTGACACATAGACACAGACAACCATTCACACTCACATTCACACCTACAGTCAATTTAGAGTCACCAGTTAACCTAACCTGCATGTCTTTGGACTGTGGGGGAAACCGGAGCACCCGGAGGAAACCCACGCGGACACGGGGAGAACGTGCAAACTCCGCACAGAAAGGCCCTCGCCAGCCACAGGGCTCGAACCCGGACTTTCTTGCTGTGAGGCGACAGCACTAACCACTACACCACCGTGCCGCCCGGTAAATAAGTCATTTTGTGAAAAACTGTTCAATTAATTAATTAAAGCTGGGCAGCTATGCTGTTGGAGATTATTAGCTTGCTAGTTATGCTAGTCATGTTTTAATTTATACATGTTTCTAGCTAACATCCTGATCTTAACTGTAATATATCTCCTGTAGCAGATATATTTAATATAACAGTCAATTGCTACAGAACATCACGGTGATATCTGGGGTTTAATACAGAGCTTTACATACTGTAAAACATGAAAAAAAAATTCTGGCTAGCTAGTTTGGCTCACTCAGCTATCTAATGGCTTACCTGAACATGTCACCACAGACTTTTGCTTTTA